>NW_019395055.1:0-19749 GCF_000612105.2 Orussus abietinus | reverse complement strand
CCCCTTTTTCATCCTCACTCCCCTGGATCCCACCAGAGGAATTGATCTAGCCGCTCGGATCAGTCTCCTCACAAAATTAGAATAATCGTTACGCGTAAGATTCGGGTAATCTCAATCTGAATCACCCCGGCTTCGCATCCGCTCGGCCGCCCCGTAACAACCACGATCGGTTCAGGGACCTGAAATCTTCGAGATATACAAACATCTGACATTGAAAAAATCCCCATGGTGGTGATCGGGATTCGAACCGGAATCATTTAGGTAACAGACTATATTAGTGCTGACCACTGAGCTACCGTAGTCCTATGGATTATTTGATACGTTTCGCACATTAAAACACCGCATTAATAAGTTTAATTAAAATTTGGTTTAATCAATATCATGTATATTGCCAATCTCTGGCCAAAAATAAGGACATGTATATAAGTTATAGATATATATTCCTTGCAAATACTTGTATTTGTATAAGAAAACCGTCGCGGTCAAAACGATATGTCTCGTGACATTATTTTGCTTTTGCATGAGCTTCAGGTTCAGTCTGCAGTAGTCAGGTCGCACACCAATGAAGCATATAACAAACAAGCAGCAAAGAAACATTTAATGTACCATGTTATTTGAATACATCTAGGCACATATTACAAGCATTTGTTGTATTATGTACTTTATGGGTAGAAATAAATTTCCCTCTATGTTTGATATTATACGTATGTAATATGTATGTATGTCATATGTATACGGCAAATTAATGTTCATTTCCTTAATATACGCGCAACTTACACATATTACATATCTTTTGCATGTGTGATTTTACGTCCCACGTAACGCTCCCTGCGGCTGCATCGGCCCGCATATCGAACTAGCCTGGGAGGCCCAGGATTTTTCTTCTTCAAAATAATGGACTCATCGAGTCTAGAATTCATTCTTTTCAATCCAGACAACCGAGGGCCCCCCATCTTAGTTCTCGCAACAGGCTGTTACCACGCCACGTAAATAGTAGATAAGTCAAAAGGGGTCCCGAAGACCTCGAGCCTAGCTGCTCCCCGTAATATTCAAAATATATAAGACAAGGGGATACGCGATGACGGATACTACCCTTGCACAGGCGAGCTCGTGATTCCCGGCAGAACGGCGACATTAACAATTTGTCCCCAGAAAAGTAAACATTAACTTCCGTCTCCCGGGGACACTTCTCCTAAATTCTTCGCTCCGAACTCCTCTTCCTAAAAATGTATTTTTCAACCCCTTCCTCCAATAAGAGATTTCTTCCTAACCCTACTCCTTTCTCTAAAACATGGTTTTAACTCTTTCCTCCAATGGGAGATATATTCAAACCCCACCATCGGGGACTTAAGTCATTTTCATGCCCCACTGCCGGAATTTCAGGATTCAAGCGTGGAGGGTAGAAATGATATAAAAGCCGGCGCTTAAGCAGCAAGCGACATTCATTATTATACTTCGAGTTCTTCGATTACTATTCGTTACTCCCCCCTTAGTCGTTCATTGGTACATTATTCGTCACTGATTTCTTCCCAACTTATACTTAAACGATTTCTTACGTGAATTTCAGCTACGGACAGTTAGTCCATTTTCGCCGCTTATTCTTACCATTATTTCGAGAATCCAGCTCTCCGAGAAGGAACTAAGGTACTTAAGATACACACAAACACCGTCACATACACACCACACACATACACACTTGTAAACCCTCATTTTCCTTCGATCTAATAAGCCTTGTAAACCTTGGAAAACAAATCTCCATTTCTTTACCTTCCTTAATCCCGATAACGATAAAGTCCGCATAGGACTTGCTGAGGGGCCCACAGAAATTCCTATCAAGAGACGCGGTAGCGGCTCAGACAAGTTCATGGCCGCTACCACTCTATATACTTGAAACATCTTGACAGCGGGCATTTAATTTTCTTCACTCTGTCAGTGTTGACATACTAAAGACCGAAGAACATGCTAATCTACACGAAACGCTTTGTTCATTTTTTTCCTTTTTTTTGAGACCTAAATCATTACAATCCGTGAAGGTGTTCTGGAGTTATAGCGGTTTGAAATTTCGACAACGTTAGTTTGATCAAATTCGTCGTCGTCTCCCTCACCTACGAACCCATACGCGAGCAAAATCCANTATTACAGTATGAGAAATAATTGTACGGTAAGTAGTGGAACAGAAGAAATAATGTTTACTGTATTGTAATGTAATTATTATAATGCGAGAAGTAAATGACATTATCGTGACGTTAATAATAAAACTGTATCTTGATTAAATTCGTTAACCTTATTAACCAATTCTCTTACATTACGATAATGTCAGAAACTTTTCGTAGCGCCATTTACTCCTTGCAGTGTTATAATTATTGTACAGTAAAAATTATTTCTTATTTCATAATCCACAACATATCGTACAGTTATGTCTCATACCTTAGTACTTATCACAGCGTGAAAATCATTTGCATTATATGACTGATGAAATAAGTAACAAATAGCAGAACGTAGGATACTGGCTGTTATAACAATTTAGATAAGGAAATCATTTTTATTCTATGATAAGTACGAAACTATACGAAATTTTAATATTTTCTTCACAATGAATTACTATATTATGAGGAATACTATTATTCTATAATAAGTACCAGTCTACAAGAAATAATTCAACCATAAGTAGTGTAACGAAAGAAATAATTTTTACTGTACGATAAGTATTACATTACGAGAAACAAATGACATTACATGAAGTTTCTCACTTTATCGTAATGTAAGAAAACTATATCTTTATTAAGTTCATTATTGACTCTATAAACCAACTTTCTTGCATTACGATAATGTGTGAAACCTTTCGTAATGTCATTTGCTTCTCGTAGTCCAATTCTTATGGTACAGTAAAAATTATTTCTTTCGATCGAGTACTTATCATTGAACTATTTCTTGTAGTATAGTACTTATCATAATTTCTATTATGCTATTTAATGAAAAGAAACGTCTATGGATATATATTATGCATATTTTCGCTTCTGCTCTACGTTATTATGTAATATAATGTTCTGTGGCCCCTTCCATGGCCCCGGCGGCTACGAGCCCCCCAACCTCTGGGAATTCCCACTGGAATAAAGAAAATACATTTTAATGATTTGACTACCAATTAAAATAGCATAAAATGCTAATAATAAATTTATATAATAATAATTTAAATAATTTTCTCTTACTAATTACTTGCAGCCCACTGATGACATAACGGTGGTGCTTGTACAAGCACCGGTTGAGCAGCAATCTGTTGCCGGAACAGGTGACGACGATTCTCCCTCTGCCTCTGACGAAGGTGTGTCGGCGGCTCCTCTTGCTGCTGCTGCTGTTGGTGCTGCTGCTGCTGCTGTTGCTGTTGGTGGTCATACGCCGACCCTGGAACGAAAACAGACAAGAAAAGTAAGAAGAAGAAGAATGCAGACACTCCGTTGCTCGAGAAGCCTGATGCTGATGCGTGTTCGGGCGGCAGCCCACTTACCCTCTCGCGCAGTAGCAGTAGGGTCAGTATCCCCATGGACTTGGATCCCGAGGGTTTTCAAAGAAGATCCAGCATCTCTAAGAGGAAACGGAAAGCTGATGACCCGTCCCCCTCAGATGACGAGACCCCCTTCCAGGCCCAATTACCCAAGCCTGCCCCTGATCCGATTGGTGAGATTAACCGCGCCATCAGGAAGATCCAAACTTTCTGTCTTGAAGGATCTAATAAGATCGGCAAAGAACAAGGGAACTTCATATTAAAAAAGGTTCTGTCGATCGCCGAGATCGCAGAGAGACTAACGGTACAAAATGCGGAGCTAACCACCAGAGTCAGATGTCTTACCGATGGACTTGACATCCTTAGAACCGCCAAAAGACCCAGGCCCCCAGCTACTCACAAGTGGCAGCACAGGGGACGGGAGCCCGGATCCCTCCGGTCGCTGGGGTGAGAAAACCCCCGAGGCCGACTAGTGTTCTGGTCGTCCAGCCCAGGGATGGAGTCACCCACCTTAAGACGTCAGATGATGTGGTAGCAGCGCTCAGGACAACAATCAAGCCTGTATTCAGGCAAGCTATACCTGAAAGGACTTCAGGTTAGTGAGCCAAGAGCCAGGGGACCCAAGGTGGTGCTCTACGGAGTCCCTAAGGATCTTGAGGAACAAGAGTTGCTTGAGGGGATCTTCGACCAGAATGAGGTGGGCCCGCCAACGGTTACCGGGGAGAGTTTCCTGGAGCATTTCAAGGTAAGATTTAAAATGAAAACGAAAAGTGACTTGACCCATAACTTGGTAGTGGAAACTACCCCCGAAATCAGGAATGAATTGAGGAAAGCCGGTCGTGTGTACTGCGGCTGGAACTCATTTAGAGTCCAAGACTGGATAGGGGTTACGCGCTGTTTCAAGTGCCAAGGGTACGGGCACATCGCGAAACACTGTGCGAAAGAACATGAAACCTGCGGCAAATGTGGGCTTGAGGGGCACCCCTTTGCGGAATGCCCCAATAAAGATCGTAACCCGGTATGCCCCAATTGCAAGAGAGCGTCCAAGCCACACGATCACCCGGGCTCAAGTAAGGAGTGCCCGATGTATAAGAGCGCAATTAATAGAGTGGTACCTCAGACTGACTATGGCCTTCATTAAAATGCTACAGCTCAACATGGGCAGATCCAAAACAGTTACATCTGAGTTGCGCGAGTACATCGTGGCGCAAAGCATTGACGTTCTGCTCCTGCAGGAGCCATACGTGTTCAAGGGACGTATACCGGGATTTTCTGGTATGCGCCAGGTACATGTCGGCAATGAACAACCCTGGGCTGTAATTCTGGTGAATAACCCGGAGCTGACAGTCCTCAAGATTGAACACCTAACGACGGCGCACTGCGCATGTGCACAGATCACACTGCGAGGGGAAGCCTTTTACCTCGTAGTGCAATACTGTCAGTACCGGGAACCTATAGAGGGCTACCTCCATCACCTCGACCGCGTAGCTCAAGACCTTAGAGGTCGGAAGGCGATCATTGCTATCGATACCAACGCGAACTCGTCCCTATGGCATTCTGCTTCAACTGATCCGCGGGGAAGGCTTATGGAGGATTTTGTGGCGACAAACGGCCTTCTCTGCCTCAATGAGAGCGGGGGGCCCCCCACCTTTTCCAGCTCTAGGGGAGAGGCCTACATCAACGCGACTTTCTGCACTGGGGCGGTGGTGGGTCTTGTCCACGATTGGAGGGTGGCTCCTGGAGTAACCACCAGCGACCATGAGGTCATCCTCATGAAAGTGGATTCCCTTGATAGGGGGTGAGGTCCGCCCCGGCCAGGAGATATAATCTCCCTGAAGCGCGCTGGGCTGAGTTCGAGGCCGAGTTGGCCAGAACCATCAGGGATTGTATTCCCACCCCAGGAAACTGGGGAGCGGCTGACCTTGACCGGGTGGTGGACAGAGTTGAGGCCTCGATCATGGCCTCCTGCGACGCCAATATCCCCCTGAACCCTGCGGGGAGGCTCAGGCGCAACGACTGGTGGACTGGAGCCTTAACCTCTGCAAAGAGGAGGGTGAGAAGGCTCAGGAAGAAGTTCCAGACAACAACCGATCCTCGGCACAAGGAGGAATTGAGACACGAGCTCCGCGAAACCCTCAGAGAATACAAGCGTGCGATCACCCTTGCGAAGAGGAACAGCTGGCGGGCCATGATCAACACTGGGAAATAGGGATCCATGGGGGCCGGTCTACCGGATGACCAGAGGAAACCGCCCGCACGGCGGTGTGCTGGCGTCTTTTAGAATTGGGGACCGACGCGAGGTGGACTGGGGTGGGGTGGCGCAGCATATGCTGAACACCCTTGTTCCGGACGACACCCCGGATAATGAGACCCAATCAGGACTCCGACAGCGTGTCCGGGACCCAACTGGCTTCCCCGATGCCCCTGAGTTTGATGAAATGGACGTCGCCCTTGCGATCGGGCGACTCAGGAATCGGAGGGCGCCCGGGCAAGAGGGGATCCTTCAGGAAATGGCCAAACATGCGGCAGTCGCGGCGCTGCCGGCCCTTGTGATCCTCTACAACGAGTGCTTGAGGGCTGGGACCTTCCCGGCCCCTTGGAAGGTTGCATTACTGAGGGTTAATCCCAAGGGCCCGGACAGAGATAGATCGGACCCTAAGTCTTACAGGCCCATATCCCTACTACCAGTACTGGGAAAGATATACGAGAGGCTTTTACTCACCAGACTGTCCGATGTTGTCTCCTGGGGGGACCGAGCTGCGGGCACGCGGTTTGGCTTCAAGAAGAGCTGTTCCACAGAAGATGCTCTGGTGTCATTTAGGCATGAGATACAGCAACAACCTGGGAAGTACATTGTAGCGATTCTCTTCGATATCGCTGGAGCGTTCGATAATGTCTGGTGGCCGAGTGTACTAGAGGCTCTAAGGACCAGGGGTTGCTCCGGCAATGTCTACAGGGCCTTAATGGACTACTTTAACGGTCGCACCGTTGAGATACGGGAAGGACCCTCTAGCCGTACCAAAGAAGTCACGCGGGGTTGCCCCCAGGGCTCGGTCCTCGGCCCGGTGATGTGGACGCTGGTCTTCGACGACCTATTAAAGCTGCTGGCGAGGGTGCACGTTCCGCACGTCGCTTATGCGGACGACCTCGCTGTCATTATCTCGGATGGCACACGACGCGAACTTGAAACCTGTGGGGCTAGGGTGGTTGCGGGGGTAGCGAACTGGTACCAAACTAAGAAACTAACCCTTTCCGAGGGAGACTACTGCCCTTTACATTAAAGGGAAGCTGACCACTAGGCCTCCGCACATCCCTATGGGAAACAGGAGCATTAGATTTGCCAGAGAGGTTACGTACCTGGGGATCCGCTTCGCCGAGGGCATGAGGGTTGGACCGCACGTCCACTATCTGGCGGACAAGACCGTGAAGATATTTAATGCCTACACTCACTTGGCGCGTGCTAGGTGGGGGCTGAAATATCCGTGCCTTGATGGCCTTTATAAGGGCCTATTCGTCCCCATAGTCGTGTACGCCTCGGCGGGCTGGAGCGACCCGCTGGGCAAAGTAAATGTCGTTGCGCTAATAAGGGCACAAAGACAGGTACTAATTCGAACAACTAGGGCTTACCGCACGACCTCGGCGGAGGCGCTGCAGGTGTTGGTTAGGGCCCTCCCGGTCGACTTGCTGGTGCACCGAGCCGCGTGCGCCTATAAGATAAGGAAGAGAATCCCTTTTTCAGTTAATGGCAGGGAGTATAGCGAGGAGCTCCTGCGAGACTCCCCGCGAGAGGTGGCTAAGCAGATCGACGAGGCACTAATTGACAAATGGCAATGTCGCTGGGACTCCTCAACAAAGGGAAGACATACTCACTGTGCTCTGGGCAGTGTCAGGGACAGGTTGGGCTCCCGCTGGATAGCGCCCGACTATTACGTCTCCCAGGTCCTCACTGGACATGGGAACTTTAGGGCCAAACTCCACTCCCTTGTGCTGGCAGACGATGACCAGTGCGAGTGTCGATATGGGGAAGACACAGCAGACCATTTGGTATTATCGTGCGCCGCGAACGCGGACCTACGAGGGAAGCTAAAAGAAAGGATAAACGAGTTGAGACTTACCTGGCCCGTGGAGCTGCGGCGGCTTCTGCGGGAGGACCTGTATGCGGCGTTTGCTTCCTTCGTGCGTGAGTCTCTGAAAAGGATAGAAACAAAACTAGTTATTCCGGTCCGAGGTGGCGCCCGCTTTGCCTGGTACTTACCTTCTGGACCTACTAGAGTGGAGGGGCTGGAGGAGGCTAGCTGTGACAGCATTCTGGTCTCATGGCCAAGATGGGTGATCCCCGCGCTGGTGATCTGTAATAAACAAATTTAGTTAGTAACATTAACCTAGGAACTTCGCATACTTAAGGTACTCTCCTGGCCCGGGACTCCCTCCTTTTGGACACACACGGCTGCGATTCACTGCACAGGAGCCACCTGGAACAATCTGAGTGGTTAGTGGGTGCAACCTCGTTTAGGCGAAAACGGCTTCGGCCAATCCTGATATGGACCGGGCTTCGGCCGGCGGTTCCACCTCCACGTGGTTCTCGTTGGGCAACGGAGCCCTGGGCCCGGGGTCTCGGCCAAGCGAGCCGCCTCCCCTCGGGGTAGGTCCTACCCCCTGCCTGTGATCGCGCGGCCTATCGCCCGCGAGGGGGTGCCCCGTGGCGCCCCCCTTGCGGTTCCATGGGCCTGCCCGTCGCCCGCGAGGGGGTGCGCCTGGGCGCTCCCCCCTTGCGGGTACATGGGTCGTGTGTGAGGCGGGGGGGGGGGGCGCGCAACATCTGCGGAGTTTCCCGTGGGGGTGGTTTCGCGTACGGGTAGTGGATGGGGAGTACAACTCCCCAGCGATGGGGAGGACGCTAGGGAGACCTTGTCTCCAGGCGCGGCCGGCCACGGCTGATACGAAATTCTGTTGCTGTTGGTGGTGCTGCTAGTGGTGGTGCTGCTGCTGCTGCTGTGGTTGCTGTGGCAACGCAGGCGCCGGCTGAGGTGGCGGTAGCGGAGAAGGTGGTGGCGGCAACGGCCAGTAACCTATCGGTGGGAATGCCCTAGAAAAGAAATTATTAATTTAAACAAAATATTTGGATATAACGAAATTTATTTATTCTATTATTACTCTAAGTTCTACTATTCTTTCATTTATAGTTTTTAAGTGTAAGATACATAACTTAAAAAAACAGATCTCTTTCATGTTCTGACATACATAGCAGGTATCGCACTCTATTCTAAGTAGCAAATAACAGAACCTACGCTATTAGCTGTTATAACAATTTATATAAAGAAATCATTTTTATTTTACGATAAGTATGGAACTATGAGAAATTTTAATATTTTCTCTAGAATAAAAATATACCTTACCTTATAGTCCACAACATATCATTACAATTATTTCTCATACCTTAGTACTTATCACAGAATAAAAATCATTTGCATTATATGAATTGTGATATAAGTAGCAAATAGCAGAGTGTAGACTACTAGCTGGTATAACAATGTATATAAAGAAATCATTTTTATTCTACGATAAGTACTTATAAGAAATTATAATATTTTCGCAGGATAAAGTCCTACAATATGAGGAATATTATTCTACGTAGGTACTAGACTGCAAGAAATAATTCAACGATAAGTAGTGTAAGGAAAGAAATAATTTTTACTGTACCATAAGTATTAGATTACGTGAACAAATGACATTACAATAAGTTTCTCACATTATCGTAATGTAAGAAAACTACATCTTGATTAAGTTCATTATTTAACATTATTAACCAACTTCCTTACATTACGATAATGTGAGAAACTTTTCGTAATGTCATTTGCTTCTTGCAGTCTAATACTTATGGTACAGTAAACATTATTTCTAGGTGCGTCAAGCTAGCACGGCAACATCCCAATTCACAATTTCTGAATACAGAGGAATTATGTGCTAATTATGTGCTAATTTTGTGCTGTAATCGTTTTTTTTATACCGACCATTTTTTCCAAAAACTCGATTTTCGTTCCGAACATGGTGGCTCGGCGTCAAGCTAGCACGTTCCCTCCTTAAACATTATAAAAAGTTAAAAACAAATACACCAAATTGAAGGCGAAATTATGTGCTAATTTTGTGCTGTAATAGTTTTTTCTTTACACCGACATTTTTCTTAAAAAACTCGATTTTCGTTCCGGGCGTGCTATCTCGGCGTCAAGCTAGCACGTTCCCCCCTTAAACATTATAAAACGTTAAAAACAAATACACCAAATTGAAGGAGAAATTACGTGCTAATTTTGTGCTGTAATAGTTTTTTCTTTACACCGACCATTTTTTCCACAAACTCGGTTTTCGTTCCGAACATGGTGGCTCGGCGTCAAGCTAACACGTTCCCTCCTTAAACATTATAAAACGTTAAAAACAAATACACCAAATTGAAGGGGAAATTATGTGCTAATTTTGTGCTGTAATAGTTTTTTCTTTACACCGACATTTTTTTCAAAAAACTCGATTTTCGTTCCGGGCGTGCTATCTCGGCGTCAAGCTAGCACGTTCTCCCCTTAAACATTATAAAAAGTTAAAAACGAATGCACCAAATTGAAGGAGAAATTATGTGCTAATTTTGTGCTGTAATAGTTTTTTCTTTACACCGACCTTTTTTTCAGAAAACTCGAACACCCGCCAGCACAGTACCTTCAGGAACAATGTGATAAGTTAATAACAAACACGCAACAGTGTGTGTGAAATCATATAATACTTTTATTTACCGTACTTTTATATATTATCATGCTTTTAACATTCCTTTTGTATACACTTGTACGTAAGCCTGCAAGCACCTCAGGTGCGCGTCTACATGCTTTTAACATACTCATTAATTCAATTCTCATACATTTACATGGAACGGGCGCGATATTAAATACTTTCACACAACGATATATATTTAACATTCTTTCTTATACATGCCTCGCAACATACTTTAACTCAATAAACTGTTACATAACAACGTGCATTTAACATTTTTTTCTTATACAGTAGCAACCAAGCTGTGCACCTGAACTGCGCATCTACTCACTGAGAAAAAAATGTTGGTTGACTCATAGAAGTTTGCATTGCTATAAGAAAATCCTGCAACCGAATACGTCCAAAGAAACCTCAGTAAAAGTAAACAACATTCGTTTAAATCAACAATATAATTTTTCTTCTCAACAAAATAATTGTTTCTTGGAATTATATATGATTCAGGCAACAATATTTATTCGTTTCAATCAACTAATCTTTTTTCTCAGTGCATGCTTCCAACATTTTTTCATTTATATGTATTTACATGGAACGAGTGCTATATTCTCTAATTTTTCATAGTAACATATTTTTACTTAACAAAGTTTTACAGAACAGCGCGAATTGAACACCTTTTTTTATACAATAATAAGTGAGGCGTGCACCGAAATTGCGAATCTATACGCTTTACCTTTTCTGCTAAATCGTTGAACATTTCCCATTCTTGATTGCTTCTTTTAGAAAACGCTACGTAGTGACCGTCAATAGGATTATTTTAAATATTCGATATATTATTTCGGTTGTCGCCACTTGTCCTCTTCGCCTTGAAATTTTCATCAGCATCAACGCCTGTGTTCCGTTTATGGTTGGAGCTACGAGTTGTCTTTCTTTCCATCTGTGGGCCATATTGTCTAAAGGAGTCGAAATGTACCACTCCGACGAGATCGTATCGATTGTTCGTTTCTTTTATGTGGACATTTTCCTGAATTTGTCCAACGTTAATAACCAGCTTCCGTTGAAATTCGTACACTCCAATTAATATATAATTTCCTGTAAATTAAAAAAATCCATTTATGGTATACATACGGCGAAATATTATTAGAATATATGGCTTCACATTACCTCCGGTAAAAGTTATTTCGACGTTGGGATTGCCGCAGTGACTGCACTTTTTCGCAGTTATTGTACTTGTTATGATGTCTTCTAACTTTTTTCCCAAAAAGTTATTGCTACTGAGGATAATGATAGGCCAGGTTTCCATTTCATCCGGACAGTTGTTGTTGCATTTGATAATCCGAGTGATGGAAGGTATGTTTTGAAGCAATTTTTGTGTCATTTCAGTTACGTTTTGTTGACATGATAATATATTGCAATTTTCCCCAGGAGATGGTGTCGAAAATTCAAGAGCAGCTTCTGCTCGTAATCGATACGACTTAATTGTCAATTTCCTGATCTTGCAGGTATACGTGACAAATTGTAAAAATGCATCATCGTGTTCTGTACATTTAGCTAGAAAATTATCATCGTCAACCACAGCGGCCAGAAAAATCTGCAACACCATACATTAATTAAACTGAATCCACTATGGCGTATATTAATGGATTTCTACCCAGAATTGATGATTCCAAGAGATTTGCATAATATCTGCAGTATCCAATAGTGTTAATTGCAATAGTCAAAATCTGTTTTGTCCGAAAATGTATTGGAATTTAGAAATAATTTTTATGTACATGCACTAGATTGACTTCATGAGCTTTCCGTTCGGTCAATAACTTCAGATTTTTCAAAAACTGCAACTAACGTTTTCAAAGTAAATAAATTTAATTTCCAAAATTACCTGAAATAAACTATCCAACGGGCATGTGTTTATTAACGTATATTTTTTCTTTCCTATTGTTACCGGATGACCGTGAAGGAGATTTCCATTTTTTATTATTGGAAGGTCACGTGTCGGCTTGTGTAAATCAAAATCGTCGATATTAAAATTTTTGTCAAGATATATGGCTTCTTTTCTTCGCGAAACTTTGGTGATTTGCCCCCGCCAATTTTCTTCATACTGGGTAGCGATTATTTTTTCGCGATCGTTTTCTTTTTCTTTCGTACAAGCGATACAAATTTTCTCATTATCCATTAAAAGGTCGACGTTAAATTCAGACGCACAGATTACACATTTGACGTTTTCATTTCCTAGAATTAAATACGAAAAATTAAAGAACATTACCTACAAAGAAGTATTACATATTGCTTCAAGTATTTCTGTACTTCATTTCATTTTACTGTTGATAAATTAACATATATCTACCCTGTTTTTCCGAATCGTGAAACTGATCAGTTGAATCGACCGCATTATCGTTAATCGATTGATCGCAAGAAATCAGTATTGCAGCATCGTTGTCCTTTGACCCTACGTCGGCTTTCAGTCGTCCATTAATAAATTCAACGTGATGCACAACAACAGCATCGATTCTTGCTGACAATTTCAAATTTGGAAAGTTGCGATACTTTATATTATGAAATTCGGACTCGCTCCGCGCACTACTAGCCGGTATTCGTCCGTATCCGAAGACAGGTTGACATATTGACGACCAGAAAGGAAGCGTTTCACATTCTTCGGCAAGACGTTTTGCAAATTCAGGAAAATAACAGGGGTTAACTGTTTCCGTGACTTGTTCCTCTTTTATTATATTTTCAGTTATTTAATCATAAATTCGTTTGCCCCATTGCCGCGAAATGCTCATTGATGAGTTTAAGGATTTAGATTTTGGCACGTTATCCTTGCGAATTGCTCCCAATTCTTTCAAATCCTCTTCCGAGTCTTCTTCAATTTGAATATTTTCGGACACCTCTATATTTTTATTAACAGCGTCATTCACCGTAGAAACTGTAACTATATATACAAGTTTTCGTCATCTAAATGTTTCGAACTTAAACGTCAAATCGTGCAAAAGCGAAGTAAGCATTTTGTTCCTTCATCGAAATAAAATATGTACAGTGATTAACTGAATATCTTATGTAAAACCATTAATGACAAAAAATTATAAAGAGTATTTCTGTAAAAAAATCTATGCGAAGTTCCAAAAAGCACAAACCCCCGATTAATTTAAAACTTCGTATACCTACGTATTTTAACCTGTTGATTATGAGTATGATAGTGAAACTTGGCGCAAATGTAATTTTCAATCATTTTGACACTTTTCTTTACATTATTTCGACTAGTATCGGTTTAAGAGAAAAAAGTTCGAGATAAACGTTTTTTTCACTAAGACTGTTATTTTTTGAGAGAAATGAGATGTCTCTAAATTAAAAAAAAAAAAGTATGATTAGCTGCAGAAGATACGGGTGGGGAGGTGAGAGGGTTATGTACCGGGGGAGTTCGGGGGCGCAGTCCTCCTCCCCGCCAGAATGAAATCGAACTGACTGGGAGGTGACGCATTCATCTAGAATTTTCTACCCACCTTTAAGTTGGTTGCACTACCTGTCAATCGGAGGTATGCGCTATTTGGAACTGTATAAAAAAAAGAAACCTGATTTAACCTTGATTGTATTTCTGACCATCTTCGTTTTTTTCTATTCGAATGTACGCCTGTTTTAAATGCTCTTTTTTTTTTAAACAAGGCGTTGGTTGTCCCGATGGTAAATTTCCATAGTACATGCTTCTGCAGACAACTATCAATGATCGAATAACTTCTTCGCAAGTTTTTAAATCCGTGCACTGTACAAGAATACCAATGCCGCAAAGATAAAATCTTTTAACGGCAGGGTGCATTTTTGAATTGGTCTTATGAAGAAAATCTCGGCAACTTTTAATATAATGAGCTACATCCAATCTTACAAAACACGAAGGTTTTGAAATCTGATGGACTTTTGCACACGTATTTGCGACCAATTCGAAACAAGCATTAGAATACTCGTTTATTGTGTGAAAATTAGCGAAGGATTTTATAACAGCGATTTGTAACGCCTTCGAATCCATCTGTTACCACTTTCTTTGGACAAGGAGCGCCTAGTCTTCTCCATTCTTCAAGCCAGTCGCGAATTCTGTTGGAATTGTGACTTGCGGACAACATCTGTGTTACTGGAAATGATACTTTTCTACTTTCGATCACAGCTTCATATACGAAAATGCGTTTGGATTTCGATCCGTCAGCATGAATCATATTAACTGCTATATTACCGGTACAATCTATGGTAATATAAGGACGGGTAAACGATGCATAAAACTTGTATTCGTTCAATTGATGCGGACTGGAATAATGTATATAAAATAGCAATCGGCCAATATTATGGATGATTCCCTTCAGCTTCGTTAATGCCAAAATTTCTAGTGCTCTTCCTGGATCTTTGTCAACGTAAAGGGAGTTGACATAGTCGGATTTGACTTGTCTGAGCGTTGAACTGTCATATACGTGACCTGGCACTTTGTCGCCATAATTCATACATTTGTTAGCTTGCAAGGCTCGACAACCGCTCGGTGCACATTTCTTTTCGTGTAATTCTTTTCCAATTCCTAAATAATTTGTAGTACAAGAGAAATAATCATGAAATAAACATTGGGAAATATACGGTATACCTATCGACCCTGCGTGTTCTTTTTTAACACATTCATCGCCACACGTTTTTTGAAAATCTTTCCGTTTACGCCACTTAGATTGTAGTATATTAAAAAGAATAATATAAGGTGGCCGCGGAAAGACTGAATAATATAAAGCAAAACGTCCAAGATTTTCTTAAAGTATACAAATGTAGTTTTAGTTGTGTACGGATTTTTTTATGAATGAAATTTTGCCCAAAATGTATTAAAAAACGGTACTTCTATTAAAAGATTTTCGAACTTTTTTTTTTAAAACGTATGTCATTATGAGAATAATTGAAATATTACAATTACCGTACGGTGATATAAAACTGCATTCACATAATTTAAGGAAATCTTGGGCCTTCTCATTTCAAATTACTTTTAAGGACTTTAGGTACAGGGTGCCAATGGAGATTACGCAGTCTGCAAAGCCTACTGGACAAATTTTACACAAAAATAAAAATATATTTAATAAAATGAAAAACAAATATTTTCCGACAATTCAAAGCATGATCAATTCTAAACAAAAATACTGATTTTGCTATCTGTCTTATGGACGACACAAATAATTCTAAATAAGAACTCTTTTCGACCGTCGCGGCGTTTGCTCCCCTTAATTATTTTCCAACTTTTTCACATTTATTATTCAAATCAATACGGAAATTTAATTCATAAAACTGTAAATTGTATGCAATATATTTATTATACTCACTTTTTCTTTCCGCAGCACGGCAATACGTTTTTCCACATTTCCCATCACCATTAGTGATCAAACATTCAATTTTAATAATTTCTGACCTAATGTCTAAAAAATATCCTCTGATTTTAGAGCCACAATGACAGTTTCCGATAAAGTCTCCTCGATTGGAATTTTCATAAATGTGGTGATTTTTATAATTGTAGGCACAGGTAATTTTCTTTTGTTCGGTTAATTTTTTGTTTAACGTAACTTCCCAGTCGTAGGGTTTAAAACACAAAACGCGTTTTGTAGCTTCGCATCTATCCTTATTCTTGAAGCGATACGATCTATACTCCGTTAAGACGTTGAATTCTTTTTGGCTCATGTACAGTTCGATGACTTTATCCTGATCACTATTGTTGTTGATTTCAGCGTCTACAATGTTCGAAATACTATCGTCGCTTGAATCACTTTCCCGCACATTGCTGCAAATGTCTACTATTCTGCCCATTAATTCATCGAGTATATTAAATCGATTACAAATTACATACATATGTATACTGTCAGGAGACATGTCTAGTATCGAAGATAGATTTTGCCATATTTTATCTCCCTTGCCAACAACTTTTTTATCGGATATTAAATCCGTAACGTGCTGTCTCAACACATTTTTAATTTTGTCGTGGTCACGAAAAGGCGGTCTACCCACAGGTTTAAACATTTTGGTACTGAATGAAGAATTAAAACTGTTTCGCGACTCGTTACACAACAGTCCCGCGAATTGTTACAATTGCAATCGGTTCGACCGAAAAAGAGTTTTTATTCACCTTGTTGATGCAGAATGGGACAATCGGCACCTGATGCCGGTCTTGAGTCTGTAGAAATCGAAAGCACTTCGGGTTTACACTGGCGGCAGCATCTCTGCCTTAGTTTGTTTTGCGGCTGACTCAATCGTCCTCAAAATGTGCGCTCCAACGTCGGCGTACTCGTTCGTTAACGGGGCGTACAGATTTCGAAGCCGCCACTGGGTTCACTTTCGCGGCACTCCCGGGGGTCGAGGGCGGAGAACCGTCCCATAAAAAGGGATCGATGAGCGGATTATCCGACGGCATCACTACTTTTTCGGCAGATCCCGGGATGGCGTGCGGTGTCATCGGCACCTCGACCTCGCTTCTCGCCGCGGTCGCGGTTTCCTCAATCGCTTCCGGAATCGGTTCCTGGAGGGATTCGTCGCGGGTCGCTGTACTCGCGAGAAGGTCGCGTAGACGAGCGACGTTGCGCCGGGTACGTCGAGCCACTCCGGCGCGAAGTCGACGGCGACGTTGCCCCAGAGGACACCTGGACATCACCCGGTCGGATCGACGGTCGCAGCCGTGCCTTGTGGTTCGAGCGGGGCGACACGCCGAGCGTCCGGGCGCGGGTGAACGGTAGCCTGGACCCGATCCGAGCCGTTCGGAGGCTAGGGACCTAGATAGCAGGGCCGTTCGGTACCCCGATTCCGATCGTACGATCCGAGCCCTGTAAGGAGCTAATGTGGACCTGCACGTCGGATCTCGGGTGTGCCCGCCGCGAGATGTCCGTGGACGTCGGCTTAGGGGAGAATCACCTCGGTACCCCAGGTCGAAGTGAGTGCCCTGGTGTGGGCTAGTTCGGGTGGAATTATACAATTACTTTTTTTCAACTTTAAGAAATTGGTAGTCCAGTATGCAGATGAGCACGCGAAGAAGGATTTCGTGAATCTGGGGATCTGGACCATTGCGGCCTCAATTTATAGGGCACGCTCGAAGATCTCCGCACCAATTAGATTTAGAAGTCGTCTTTTTCTCAATCTTATTGGACAACCCCTTTTGCCGACGTCAGAATCGGCGGCAAACTTAATCTCATCTCTGATCGGCGCGTCTTTGGTTTCGTTACATTGTAAGTGCGTGGACCGCCAAACCAAAAGACCGTTTGGTGGTCCACGCGCTTACAATGTAACGCGGAGCAGATTGCCGCCGATTCTGACGTCGGCAAAAGGGGTTGTCCAATAAGATTGAGAAAAAGACGACTTCTAAATCTAATTGGTGCGGAGATCTTCGAGCGTGCCCTATAAATCGCTGATCGAGCGTGCCGAACATCATATCGTCCGGAACGCGATGTTACAGTTATTATTAATTAACCTTGATTTGTTGCATGTGATAGGATTATTTCTCGGCGGCCCATCTTAGAACTTTGATTTTGTAACCTCTTTTATCTAGGTGGCGAGCGTCCCGTTCGGCTCATTGTTAAAATTGATTCTGTCTATTTCCTTTTACAATCGAAATCTCTTTCGGGTGAATAAATTGTACTGTTATTAGCCCTTTAATATGCCGTTTATTTTCTTTTATTTGTCAAGGCAAAACTTTCCTCTCATTTGATCCCCGGCTTCTCCGAGGCCCTCACCTCTCCGAGGGCGGGCCTCGGAGAAGCCGGGGATAAACACTTTGCCCTCGCCTGCCGGCTCCGCTTTCGCGGGGAGAGACCGAGCCCTTAGGGAAGGTAAGCCGAAGGTTCCTTGAAATTTGGCGTCTTAGGACGCCTGGCGCCCAACCGGTATATAACTACCGTGTGAGTGCTCATGGGTGGGTGCGAGCCAGGGCGGGGGTTAAGAACCTTGGGACTTAGGGCCCTTTTGTGATCACAAGGTATCCCTCGGGCGGAAGACATGTCACAATACACACGCACACACACATATATATATATTTGACACATATACCAGGTGTATAAGCTTAAATCCGCTGTATTTTAGTGAGAATAACACATGTTTTTTTCATAAAAAGCGAAAAAATAATTTATTCAAAGTACTGGCCTTCGCTACCTACACATTTGTCCCACCTCTCGGGCAATTTGTGGATACCACGCAAAAAAAATTCCTTTCCTTTCGAGGCCAACCACTCATCAAGCCATTGTCGGGCATCTTCGTAAGAATCGAAGTGTTGCTCAGCGAGTGCGTAGCCCATCGACGAAAACAGATGGTTAGTCGGAAGGGGCCAGATCTGGTGAATAAGCGGCATGGGGTAGTGCCTCCCAGTTAAATGCCTCCAAGTAGTTTCGGACCATTTTTGACGTGTGCGGCAGGATTTTGTCTGGCGAGCAAGATGTAGCATGTGTTTTGGCGTCGCTCCATCTGTCTATCGATCAATTTATGCGGCACCCATTTTCCGATCTTTTGAACGTTTCCCACGGCACGTAGGCGCGTGGGAATGGCTGGTTGAGTAACATTCAATTGCTCGGCAAGAATTTTTTTGCGATTGGGTATTGTCCTCGTCCAAAAGAGCCTGCAATTGAAGGTCCTCAACCTTTCTGGTCCGATTTTGACGCTTCTTGTCGCTCAGGTCAAAATGGCCGTCTTTGAACCGACGAAACCAATCTCTGCACGGTGTTTCCGATAAAGCACTGTCGCTATAGGCCTTCACAAGCATTTGATGCGATTTGGCAGCCGATTCCTCCAAATTGAAGCACAATAGCAGAGCTTCCCGCACATCCTCCTTTTCTGGCAAAAAACTAGACATGATTACCAAAGGGAAAATTTATGTTGTTGTATGAAATTGCTGATGTTGTGCACTGATTATTGCTGACAGATGTCAAACTCGTGCGAAACAAAAGTATGGCGTGTCCGTAGTATCTTAATTTGCTCAGTAACGCAATCTATGAGCAAATAGCGAATTTAAGCTTGTACACCTGGTATATATTATATATCCACAATAGATGGTCCATAGATATTCACTTGTATTTGTAAAAAAAATTAAATCCATATCACTTTTTGAGCAGAGGTTGTTTCAGAACTTGTTTAGTACAGCTATGCAGACAAATCCTGCTGTTTTTGAAACAGAACATTTTTTTGTAATTATCGCGATTTGAATCCGAGACTCACGGATAGGAAGCAGGAATGCTAACCATGATGCTACCAATGCCTATAATGGAATGAATATTTTTCGGACTTATGAAGACCTCTCCAGTACTTCTCGATTGGTGCTAAAGATACATATTGCATCTTGTAGTGAACTTATTCTTAAAACAAAACTCGTAAGTGATTGAAAAATTAATTCATTTAAGAAACTGTAACAGTACCTTATAAACTCATCTTTTCATTTAAAAGTGTATAATGAATGTACACCGATTCACTTTGAAGATACTAAGCTCATAATTTTAGTACAATATTATATACTAAAAGTGCATGAATATTATTAA
>NW_019395054.1:18617-23120 GCF_000612105.2 Orussus abietinus | reverse complement strand
ACATGATTTCACAATATATCTCCTACAATAAAGACTTAAGACAAAGAAATTTGAATTTTGTAAAGGTGGGGGTGCCAGCTTTACGCACCTCTCCAAACCGGCGTTTTTGTCATTGAATGCGCAGGTGCAGCTGCAACTGCGGCAAATTGCCGGAAATCGTTTCTGCACTCGTCCGCGTGCCGTTTAAGGATTCGGAGAGAGAGAGAGACGTTGTGGAAACGCATGTTTTCCGTCCGTCCTACGCACGTGCGTACGTGCGTTGAAATTTGTTTAAAATTCCAAAGGACCGACTCATCGGTCTGTTTATTTTTCTGGACCCTTTCCCTGTAGACATTTTGGGGTTCCGTGACCCGAAAAACTCGTCTTCCAGGACTCCAAGAAAAATGAGACTCGTAAACGCTCCGTCATGCCTACTCTCCATATTACGTTAGTCAGGAACTCGGCAGAGTTCCGCGCCAAATACATTTAACCCTTTTAGTGCCTGGCGAAAAAGAGTTGCTTATGCGAAGATAACTGGCCGAATTTTACGATTTTACTAGGATTTGGAAAAAGGCTCATAAAAACCAAACGAAAAGCAATATTTACATAATTCAAAAAGCAGGGTATTAAGGACAAAATAGAGAATAAAACGGTGACGCTAATTTTTCTATATTCATTGAAAATTACATAATTAACAAAGGTATATGTGATAAAAAAAAAAAGAAAAATTGAGTTCTCTGTTTCAAAACGTAATTGCACATAGGAACAGTCATCTTTTTATCATAAATTTATATAGACCGTTTATTGCAAAGTATATACTTTAAATTTCCAATATATTTTTTAACAAAATGAGTAATATTACACAAGAAACATAAAAAATAACTCCAAGGCACATGGTAGGCGCCGGACGGATTATCTCATCCGAAACAAGTAATTGTTGTATCAGCATGGTTGTATCAGCTTTAACGTTATCCCATTTGAGGATAACCGCGAAATTCCATAATGCCGCACCTAATGAACCCCTAAGTTACGCCTAATTAGCACTAAATTATCCAATGTTAAATCGTTAAAATTACATCACACGATGTAATGCCGAGCTTAATTCCTTCGGCTTATTCCGCCGATTCTTTATTTTTTATACGACTATGCCAACTTAACGCTGTCTTATACAACCACTAAATACCATTATTGCCTTTTTTTGGGATCGAGCACAAAATTTATTGGTATCGCACATAATTAGCTTTAAATTATACGCTTATTACACGTTACAATTACATCGCGTAATTTACTATTTTTGCCTCATTTCGCTGATTTTGTATTTTTTTTTTTTTATGCGGTTGTGTCAGCTTGATGTCATTTCGAGGTGAACACAAAATGCTGCATCTAATTAGCAATTAAATAGTACTAAAGTGGGCAATATCGAAGCGTTAGAATTTCGATAATAGTCGTGATAAGTTAACAGATGTCTTGAAACTTCGGAATGAGTAGTCTTTGCACGTGTCTGTTGACACGAAGCATCTGGACCGAGATGACTAATTTCGACGCTTTTGTCTCACCGAGTTCAAGATGGACTTGGCCCCCGGCTGAATATTACCGATCGAGTCACTAGTTTCATCTGGAGATATTTGTGGAAACACTTTTTTAACAATAATGGACGAAAAAAAAATTAATTAATCGAGCAGGCGTTAGGTAATCGATCAAAGTACGACAATATAGGTCCACATACCTATTGTCAGGCTTCGTCTGTCAAAAATGTTTGTAAATTTCATACTTTGTGTATACAAAGCTGTATTACAATTTTGTATTTCATACAATGATTTAAGTTGTACAGTTTAACCCTTTGACTACGACATATGGGCGAAATTCGTCAATGCGTACAGGCAATATTGGACCAAACGTCGAACGCCTTTAGTAGCCAAAGAATTAAAAATGTTCACGAATATCATATATTTGTACTAGAGAAAGTTGTACTAAAATTGCAAATGTTTATACGACGGTTTAAATTGTACTTTTGAAAGTAATTCTGAATTTCGTACCATTTAATGTAGTTTTATCAAAATAATAAATTTCATTCGATAATGTAGAATAGTGCTTAACGTTTGGAAATCTATGAGCCAGCTTCTAATTATGAGACTTAATCGAAAGTTTTTCAAATCAACTTGTGAACTTAAAAAGCGTATTGTATGTATTAAATAGATCTACGAATGTAGGTACTCTAATTTGGTATACCGTATTCAAATAAAACTTAATACCTGTTTCGTGGATTTAGTAGTGATTATTATTTTTTGTAAACACTTGAACTACCAAGACCAAAATCACTGGTTTTAACCCTTTGGCTACTAAGAGCGCCTAAAGGCGCCCGACGTTTGGTCCAATATTGCCTGCACGGTCAGACGAATTTCGCCCATATGTCGAAATGGCTCCGTGTTCAAAGAGTTAAATAGCCCACCGTTGCCAAAAAAAAAAAACCACCGCTAGTTCTAGAACTAATTGGGGTTCATTGAACTCGTACCCTCCACCCTCCACCCTTTCTTTTCGATTCCGACTGAACAAGTGCTTATTTAATCCTGCTCCCGGATTTTTCCGTGTCGATTCATACGATAAGTGCGCATCCATGCTATGCTTAAAAAGAATCCATTATAAATTCATGAAACGTCTATTTGAAGCTTTAGCCAGATGCTGCATATTAAAATAATACATTCTCGGATATATTTAATATACACGCTGTTTTAATTTTATAAGCTGGTTTAAATTATTTCCCAATAAAGTATTACAAAAGTGGTCGTACACTTACGGACATGGCATATTCAATTAAAATCATCGTATCACAATTGTAATTTTAGTGTAACTTTGTATATTAAAAACGTAGGAAATTTTTTAACATTTTCAACAGTATTTATGACCTGTGATCGGATCGTACCGATATAATTTATCAATGGTTAATGGTAGTTGAGCATTTTTGAGAATCTGTCAACACGTTTGTTGATACTTCCGTGAATGGTTGCTTTTTTCACTCAAGTTTTATGTTTCTGGAGAATAAATGAAACGCGCCAATCCTGTCAGGATTGTTGCGTTTCTTTCTCAACTATTTTTATTCTGAAAAAAAAAAGGAAACAATTGCACCAATCCTAGAGTGCAGACAGCCCTGCACTTGGCACGATCCAGTGTTCTTGTTGGGCACTAAATTTAGCACCCTTCCCAATTACGGCGAAAAGGGGAAGAAAAAGGAAAAATGCGAACATAGTGGAGGAGGAATCCCGTGGATCCACGGATTCGATCTTAAATGTCTGCGAGGGTGTCTGGCGGACTCTCCGAGGATGCTCTTCTTCGACCCTTTGCTTCTTTTTCAACTCTAAGAGGGTTGATATATTTTGAGCTTTCTGCCCTGAGAAAAAAAAATTCATTTTACAACCGAAATTAATTACTTCCGACTATCTAAATGTTTCTAGCTAAACAATGTTTTGTCTCTAAAATTGATTTTATAAGAATCATCAGTGGCGCAGCCCAAATGACGGAAAGTTAGTATCAATTGATTTTGTAAAAAGTATTTTATGCGCAAATTTCATCTCGAGTATTGCGGATATTAATGAAAATGATTTAACATTTCGGATAGAATGTTGTATTGAACGCGAACAACTTTGTACTTGCTGGCAACTTCATGCCGAAGCTTCCATTAACTGATTTTATATATATATATAATGACCCTTTCATATCATCTTAAAAAAGCGACTACATGATTTCACAATATATCTCCTACAATAAAGACCCATTTACCCGCTATCCAATTATCATACATGCACTGATAAAAATCGACAAAAATTTACATGCATTTTTACCCACCCAATAAGTGAAGTTTCACATAGAAAAAGGTGAAGTGGAAAAAATGAGAAAATGTATAGATACACGGTCTCCCGATTTTACTCGAATTAAATGCGATCATTACAATATCATTTTCATTGACTTAACATGCTGAATGGGATATTACAGAGACAGTATAACTTTACTGCAATTTAATGTGCCATCAAAGTAACTAACGATCGAGTATGTAAATTCACATGGGCATTTTTATCAGAGTATAACGACCCTACTTTAAATAATAATAATACCAATAATAAATAATAATACCAATCGATGACTAAGTATGCGGTGCCCTAACATCACGTCACTCAAAGTGTACTTAACAAATGCTTGGTCCAGCAGACTGCTTTCGCGATGATTTCGATGACTATCGTCAAAGCTTATCAGACCTCTTCTTCTCTGGCAAGGATAGAATATAGCATAGAATAATTTCTAAATATTTCTTTGTAATCTTTGCTAAATATCTCAAGCGACAGATTTTTTAAGATTTCTTGTAGATTTCATTCTAAGATATCCGAAATATTTGTTGAAAATCTCAATGACATATTTAGTTTCAATAATTTACAAACATGTATAGAAATTATATTTTTTAACTTATTAACATAATAAAAATACATTTTTTACTTCACGACTATTATCGGACACTTCATTTGGTATCAAAAAACA
>NW_019395054.1:0-17849 GCF_000612105.2 Orussus abietinus | reverse complement strand
AACTCACGAAATTTAATTTTGTAGTAAAAAGAATTGAAAATATCTATAAAGAAATTAAAAAAAATTGAAATTTCATGGGTGTCGAGACCTTCCTTATAGCCTCCACATTCACATTGTCAAGTTTGAGGCGTTTCGGTACACCCAGTTCAGAGAAAGGTGTATTAAACGAGACCTCTGACGCCACTTTCACATCACCTGAATAAAATACTTTATATTAGTTCAGCGACCCTTTGAAGGGGTCGCAGATTTGTGTGAATTTTCGAGGGATTTTCGAAAATCCCTCGGGAACTCCTCTATTCCATTCCGAAGTCTCGCGGGATCGTGGAGGGTCATTAAAACGACTTATTAAACGGAATAAAAGAGGAGGCCCTCGAAAGAGGGAGGCACAAGAGGCGCACTCTGGAGCGTCTCGGGCGTCGCCGTCGCGACGCCCGGGGCTACTTGGCTCCTTTTCTTAAGGGACGCTCGAGCCGGTCGAAAATCTTGATTAATTAAAAAAGATGTCTCGTCGCTCTCGTTATTGCGACGAGGGGGACTCCCGTGGGAGCGGATACGAGAGTCGACGGGAAGTCGAGGAAGGGGAGTCGAATTTACTTCCGCTCTGGGCTGGAGGAGAGGAGGAAGATTTCCTCCCGTTAGTCGGCTCGTTTCCTTTTTGGCAATTGGGGCGATTTGCTCTCACATCCTTTTTTGCAATTTTCATGAAATTTAATGAAGATCTTTGAAGACTCCTTTTGGTTTCGCAAATTGATGTTTGCCTGGAATTATTTACAGTTTATCAAGTAAAAGGATTTTGAATCTTAAGGAGAATTTTGAGAGACGGGTTAATTTTCAGTTTTGGGAATAACTGAAATAACGTGCTAGAGATAATTAGAGTATACACCATTTTTTCCTTTCTTTTACAAATAGTTTTTAAATCGGAATTTGTTTAATTCTTCGCTTCCGAATCACGTGATCTGATTCTTAGTAACCCTGTCTGAAAGTCTTATTGTAAAATATAGCAATGACAAACCCTGGTAACGCAACTGTTTGAAATAGCAATATAACATTTGTAATTGCAACGTTTATGATGCTGTTACATATAGTTTTTAACTTGGGATTTGTTTAATTCTTCGCTTTTGAATCACGTGATCTGATCCTTGGTACCCTTGTCTGAAAGTATTATTGTAAAATATAGCAATGACAAACCCTGGTAACGCAACTGTTTGAAATAGCAACATAACATTTGTAATTGCAACATTTTTAATGTCGTTACATATAGTTTTTAAATTGGGATTTGTTTAATTCTTCGCTTTTGAATCACTTCATTTGATCCTTAATAACCTTGTCTGAAGGTATTATTGTAAAATACACCAATGACAGACCCTGGTAACGCAACTGTTTGAAATAGCAATATAACATTTGTAATTGCAACATTTATGATGCCGTTACAAATAGTTTTTAACTCGGGATTTGTTGAATTCTTCGCTTTCAAATCACGTGATCTAATCCTTGGTAACCTTGTCTGAAGGTATTAATGATGACCTATATTGTTTGTGGTTGGACGTTTACATTTGCTTTTCTAACGTTCTAGTTATCCTTCGTCACTTCAACATTCGTACCCTCATTCAGAAAATGTAAATCAATCTGTTTAAACCGCGCATACCGTGCTAACTATAGTTCACCATTTCAACCATTGCCATGCAAATTATAAAGTTAACTTGTCAGTGCTATTAAGATTTTTGCAATCTTATAATTGCATTTCGTCTATAGAATCTGTACCGTTTCAATTATTAAACACCCATGAAAATAAGTACTAATATGTATTGATAGATTACACTATATGCTTTCTATTTATTAATTACTTAAAAAGTAGAATCCAAATGAGTGTTTGTATTTACAAGTTCATTTGTGACGGCAAACATTTATTAACATCTTTCAGTATAATAATATACTTTCAAGAAGAACCACTGTCTTAACGTATTTGCAAATAGACAAATCTTTAATTGAATGAAATAAGCATCAACTAACAGTCTACACTTGTGGAGAGTACTTAATGTATGTTAATTAATTATTTTTGTTGTGTCCCTGAGTAAGGAAATATTCAAATAAGCGAAATAAACAATCGTAAAAAATGTACACTTAAAGAGTCATCGATTTATGTTAATTAATTGTTTCTGTTGTAAGTATTCGAAGACAGAGAAATATTAAGAAAAAAATGAAATAAACATTGAGTAATAATGATCACCTGTGAAGAGCTATTGATCAATGATAATTAATTATTCCTACTGCCAGCGGAGAAATATTCGAATGCGTGAAATACGCATTTCTCTCGGCACGGTAATTGCAACATTTCGTTACATTACATTAGATCTCATCTCAAGTGAAATTATACTTTAGATAGGAGTAATATACCTATCAGTTACATGTTCACCTTTAAAAGTCAGCGCTCCGCTAGTAATCTATGTAGAATTCTTTGCTGGGATTTATTACTTACTTTCACCGGCACGAGACCGTACGTTAAAAGAAGTGCTTGTCATTTTTATCTAAACCTTGAATATAAGAGAAAAAACTTACAAAACTACACCTACGAGGTGTGATTTAAATATTTTCACGTAATACTGCGTAATGGCGGAAGTATTAGTCATTGTGTCATCGTTTTAGGTGCCTCTCGTCAGCTCGCGTGACATAACCTAAACACATTTCGTGATTTTAAATTTGTTTATTTAAAGCACGTGTTAAATTACCTAGGCGCTATTACCAGCGCATGAAGTAGTATCCCTGGGACTTTACGGTAATGCATGCGATTTTTCTGCGAATTCAAGTAAAATTTTTCATATTTTTAACGTTTGCACGTGCATCATGCATATTAAAATATTTTCCATGGGTCGTGGCTTGGTGACGAAGCATAGTAAATATTTTCGGAGTATTTCATTATCTCGTGACGTAAGCTAGATACATTTAGTCGGTTTAAATCCGTATATTTAAATCACACGCGCAAAAAGCAGAATCCCACAATTGTACGTCTCCGATTTTTAAAATATTTAGTTAATAATTTGATAATTTTTTGTGGGAGTTTTCATACCAACACACCTTAATACTTGGCACGTTTTAATACGGTTCATTGTAATATCCCCGTGTAATATTTTTTTTACAGTCTTATCACGAGTGTCAGGACCTTCCTTATAGCCTCCATATTCACATTCTAAAGTTTAAAACGATTCGGTAAGCCTAAAAGTTTCATAAACGAGACCTCTTCGACACTATTTTCACATCAGCTTAAGGGCATGTGAAATGGCATCCGAAAGCTCAATCGTTCATGAAACTTCTCTACGAATTAATTAACGAATTATATCGTTTCAAACTTTACAACGCGAACGTGGAGGCTATAAAGAAGGTCCTGACCCTCGTGAAATTTCATCTTTTATAACAAGTTTTAAAAATATATATGAACAAATATTAACAAAAATTGAAATCTCACGAACGTCAGGACCTTCCTTTTAGCCCCCATATTCACATTCTAAAGTTTAAAACGATTCGGTAAACCTAGTTCGAAGAAAAGTTTAATAAACAAAACCTCCTCAACGGCACTTTCACATCGCCTTAAGGGCATATGAAAATGACATCCGAAAGTTCAATCGTTCATGAAACTTTTCTACGAACTGGGTACATTAAATCGTTTTAACTGTACAACGTGAACATGAAGGCTATAAAGAAGGTCATAACCCAGATTAAATTTCATTTTTTATAACAAATTTTGAAAATATCTATAAACAAATTTAAAAAAAATGGATATCTCATGAACGTCAGGACTTTACTTCTAGCCTCCATATTCACATTCTAAAGTTTAAAACGATTCGGTAAATCCAGTTGGGATAAAAATTTCATAAACAAAACCTCAACGGCACTTTTACGTCGCCTTAAAACAATGATCGCGTGTCGGTCACCAGTTACCGTGGTGGCGCTGAATGGGTTAATGTTCTTCCAGAATATACGTTATATTTGATCAATTCCCCGTGGTAATTTAAATCTCACGTGCCACACTTTAGGACAGCGTAGATAATTATAGTCCCCGGTAGCGTTCGCGATCTAAATATAGGAACGCGCATCTGTGGCGCAAGGGCTCCTTCCTTTTGCTTCCTTGTTCCTCGGGCCAGGGCACTGGGCAGGAAATCGAGCGGCGAACATCAATGGACGTCAATGAATTCAAATGAATTTCAAATGAATTTTATTAACGACCCGCCCGCCTTCCTGCGGCGTCAACGACGCGGAGGCGTCGTCTTCGAGTCGCGGAATTCGCGCATCAGCAAAATCGCCTCCACTTGGCTCGCTGACAATAGCGTTTACCTACTGACACCCTGTGCAAACAGAGTCACACCATTCGACCCTATTCGCGAATAATATAAACGAAGTTTCGAGCCTTTTGCTTCGTCATTAAGGTGAAGTGAAACCCCCATTAAATCAGTCGATTCGTATACAACACTTTTTTTTAAGGGTATTAGACCAAACTGTCCGAAACTTTGTCACATGACTCCTGATCATCTAACAAGGAAACATTCCCAAGTGTCCGCCCCCGATCTTATTGATATCCATGTATGTTGAAGAACACAAAAATCTAAGAGACACGCGTTTTTTTTATATCTGCAATGGTCCACATTTAAGGGGTGAAACAACCCCCCAAAGTTTGGCGAAAATTCAGTTTTTATAATAATTTTCGTAGAAGGATTNGAAATATTTGTTGAAAATCTCAATGACATATTTAGTTTCAATAATTTACAAACATGTATAGAAATTATATTTTTCAATTTATGAACATGTAATAAAAAATACATTTATTTACTTCACGACTATTATCGGACACTTGATTTGGTATCAAGAAAACACGAGAAATTCTTCTAATATTTTCGTTCCGCTATTTCATTATGGGAGCAAAACGTGTGATTTTGATTTTAAGTATTTTTAAATCGTTTATAATGTATTCGGCGAATAATATTTAAAAAATACTTGCATTAAAATGAAACGAAATGTTTTGTATATCTGGTAGAAAAATATTATGAAAACACGTGGAGCTAATATTATATAAATATTATAGGGATAATATTGTAAAGTAAACGTTTTGCAAATATTTCAAATGTCTGGTAAATATTAAGAAAATGTACGATATTCGTTAAATGTATGGAAAATATAGGACAAATATTTTGTGCTACTAGGGGAGTGTCTCGCGTAAAAGGAGGCCGGGTCCTCTCGATTTTGAAACTCGGCCACGAGGTCGGTCGGTGCAATCGATAGGCTCCGGTTCGATCATCTCGGAGAGAGCGGAGGGATCCTCTCGCGTCCTCTCGGATCCTCTCGAGGCTGAAGTGCCGGCACACGCTGGAGTGGTCCTCTTAGGAGGCTGGAGGGCCCTCTAATGAGATGCCGTGTCCATCACCCTGGAGAACACTTCGCGGGCCTTCCTGGCCTCCTGCGGATACCTCGAACAAGAGGAAACTCTGTTGGGACGGTCTCCAGAAAACCGGGGGTCGCTCTTCGGGTGGATGCTTAAGGTGAAGTGAAACCCTCCTCGATCAGTCGATTCGAATGAGATACTTTTTTTTTTTTTAACCTATTCGAGACGACGATTTTTTTCGAACACGGTCCCCAGAAGCGAAATTTTTTTTTTCTTTATATTGTTCATTTTTAATAAAAAAACATGTTTACTGGAAATCACCCAATTTGTAAGTGAAGTCACATAAATAAGATCATTGCACACACGGCGTGCAGGCCGCCTTATAGCCTCGGAAATCAATTGCACACACGGTGTGCACTCGGTCTCGAATGGGTTAAGGGTATTGGATAGAACTATCCGAAACGTTCACACGTGACTCGTGAGTACCTAGGAATTATCCGGACACTGAAAATTTGGATTTTTGAAAACTAATTTAATGAATATTAATTTTTTAATTGGTGACGTGAAACCTCCCTGGATAAGTCGATTCGAATGAGATACTAATTTAATGAATTTCGATTTTTTAAAACTAATTCAATGAATTTGGATTTTTTAAAACTTATTTAATGAATTTGAATTTTTGAAAACTAATTTAATGAATTTGTATTTTTGAAAACTAATTCAATGAATTTTGATTTTTTAAAACTAATTCAATGAATTTGGATTTTTTAAAACTAATTTAAGGAATATTCATTTTTGAATTGGTGATGTGAAACCTCCCTCGATCAGTTTATTCGAATGAGATACTTTTTATTTAAGGGTATTAGATAGAACTATCCGAAACGTTGACACATGACTCGTGAGCACCTAGGAATTATCCTGACACTTTCAAAATTTGGATTTTTGAAAACAATTTTTAGCTTAGATTTTCTTTTACTTTAACTGAGACCAGAACCAAAATGGCGTCGAGCTCTCATATTTTTATCGATAACCAATTTTTGAAGGTTGTAACATGAGAAACGAAAGTATGGAGACAACAATTTGGAACACTTCAGTAATCAAGAAACTAGCATTCAAACGGGATAAAGGAAAAAAGGTTTCGAGGTTATAGTTACATAGAAACCTCCGATATTATGTCTTTCGCTAGTAATACAGGATGGTGCAAAAAGAGTCCCTATTTTGTATTGAAATCAGGTTCGACTTTTTGCAAGACCCTGTTTATTGGTATGGACAGACAGATAACATAGGTATATATTTTTGGTAATTTTTAATAATTTAGCTACATAATGGTTTCATACATAAAATTCTCTCGACGCGCAGAGACATCGCGCGCGGACCGAGAGGTAAAATTTCAGTTTTGCCGGGCACGAAGTCTGGCGATAATTACTCCGGCGTCTTGCCCCGTTAAATCATCCGCTAACTCGGCGTTCCGTTACCCGCGTTAGATTTCCTTCTCTCCTTGCCACGGGAAACTTGATTTACGTCTCGCGACGCGTCCTCTGCTGCCCGTTTCGGACCTCTTCGAGGCCTCCTTCCATCTCGGAAAAACGTCGCCGAAAACGCCCAATTAGCATCGCCATTAAGGTGAAGTGAAACACGTCGAGGAACTTGATCGACGTCGATAAAAAAGATTTTTCTAAATACCTACGTTGCCGACGTTCGTTTTTATATTGACAGCTGTGTCGAATTATATTGGGTATTGTACCAAATGGCATACTTCACCTGTCGTTTTCGTACAATAAATATCAAGAAATCGAAGTAAAACTCCAGAAATCCTCTGGATTCATGGTTTCTGAGGCCTTAATTGATCGTAGACGGACCCCCTGCGCCGTCTGTGACTTCCAGGTCAATTAAATTTTAACTCCAAGACCTCGTATTCCCATCGTTTTAGCAAAGAAGCGCATACAACACTTTTCTTGCCTTTATCCCGTTCAAATGCGAGTTTATCGATTACTAGAGTGTTCTAAATTGTCGTAAAATTCTCCTGACTCTTTCGTTTCTCATATCAGAGCCTTTGTATACAGTATATTGATCGAAATATGAGAGCTCGACGCCATTTTGGTTCTGGTCTGGGCTAAATTAAAAAATGTTTACCAAAAAACCTAATTTTGAATGCGTCAGGACAATGTTTAGATGATTACGAGTCATGTGTCAAAGTTTCTTACCCGCTATCCAATTATCATACATGCACTGATAAAAATCGACAAAAATTTACATGCATTTTTACCCACCCAATAAGTGAAGTTTCACATAGAAAANTATATATTAAAATATAAAGATTAGTTATCTATATTTACATGTTATATCACAAGTATATAATAGTGGGACGAGGAATAAATTCCCGCCGCTTTTAACATACTTATAATGTTAACGTAACGTAATTAAAACGGCGGGAACTTATTCCTTAACCTAAACTTTACAAATCGGGGATGGTTTTAATCGCAGATATTTCTTTGCTCTTTTTTTACAACGCTTGACTCTAAATACGCGAAATAATAATTTTACCATTCGGAGTACAAGAGAGGGCAATAACACGTTGCAGCATTGGCGTTTTCGAAAAAGTTGACGACGTGCGTGCCGAGCGAGACGGAGTGCTCAATTTCGTTCCATTTATGACTTCCATTACCGAGGGAACGACGTTGAATACCTCGTTTCACTTGCTTTACGAAAACACATTATGTCGTGACTAACATGAGCTCCCGATGATTACACCTCTTGCTTCGCTGATTCGCCTCGGATGAACCGACGACTGTTGCCTTCTCTACTTCTCATCTAATTCGGAGCACAACTTTGTCCTGTTCTGAGACATCTCCTCGATGTACAGGCATTTTTTAAATGTGTCATTTCGGGCATTTAAGGTGATATGATAGATCCATTCTATATATGTAAAACGTAAAAACATTTTTTAAATCTGTAATTTCGGGCATTTAAGGTGATATGATAGATCCATTCTATATATGTAAAACGTAAAAACATTTTTTAAATCTATCATTTCGGGCATTTAAGGTGATATGAATGGTCTATTCCATATATGTAAAACGTAACAACATTTTTTAAATCTGTCATTTCAGGTCTTTATGCGGCATATTAATGTTTTTTTTTGTTTATTCAAAAGCAGCCGCCGTTTTGGTTTCATTTTCGCGGGGTTGATCAAATAGAAAAGAAAAGCCCAACTGAAATGAAATATTCCGGAAAATTATTTTTTATGAAATATCCTTTGAATAAAAACTAAGCAAATTGTATCGAACAAATTGTGCATCACTTATTGCGGCAACATACAGTCTTGTGTCTTTACAAATTAGTACATATTAATTGGTTACTTTTCTCATTTACACAGTGGGTTATTCACGCATCCATATTTCTACTCGTTGGTTTTTATATGTTTTACTGTAAAAAATGGGTCATTTACGTATTTCATATATTAAGAAATGTTTTTTCGTTTATTCAAAAGCAGTCGCCTTTTCGGTTTCATTTTGGCGAGGTTCATCAAATAGAAAAGCCCAACTGAAATGAAATATTCCGGAAAATTATTTTTTATGAAATATCCTTTGAATAAAAACTGAGTAAATTGTATCGAACAAATTGTTCATCGTTTATGCGGTTGATCGACGTCGTAGGACGAACTTTTTTGCAGACGTTGCTTGGCGTCGGTTCCTCTCTTTACTCCAAACCAGGTGCGTAAAGCTGGCACCCCCACCTTTACAAAATTCAAATTTCTTTGTCTTAACATTTTGTGCTCTTTATGTGCTAATTATGTGCTACATTCGCAAATTTTGTGCTAGCTCGGTTTTTGGAAAAAAATTCAATTTTTCTGTGGGGGTGCTGGGTACTAATAAAGCTAGCANATAAGCGGTCTATATAAATTTATGATAAAAAGATGACTTTTCCTATGTGCAATCACGTTTTGAAACGGAGAACTCAATTTTTCTTTTTTTTTTTATCGCTTATACCTTTGTTATTTATGTAATTTTCAATGAATATAGAAAAATTAGCGTCACCGTTTTATTCTCTATTTTGTCCTTAATACCCTGCTTTTTGAATTATGTAAATATTGCTTTTCGTTTGGTTTTTATGAGCCTTTTTCCAAATCCTAGTAAAATCGTAAAATTCGGCCGGTTTTCTTCACATAAGCACCTCTTTTTCGCCCGGCACTAAAAGGGTTAAACATCAAACAGCATAAAAACATTATTTCCAAGGAATACGAAAACTAAAGGACGTCGCTTTATAAAATAAGGTTAGATTACCGCATTACCGTGTTAACCTTTTGAACACGGAGTTATTACGACGTATGGGCGAAATTCGTCTGACCATGCAGGCAATATTGGACCGAACGTCCGGCGCCTTTAGGTGCTCATAGTAGCCAAAGGGTTAACGAATTAATTCGGCATAAGGCTAAAAAAAACTTGCCCGACACGTAATGCGAAGGTGACACCCTAACAAATGTAAGTAAATGGTTGGTTGTTATTTTATTATTGTTGCTATTTGCTGTACGTTTTATTAAAACATGCGCTGCAATTGCAGATACTTCGGTGCAATTTAACGAAGAGAGGGGGTGTCACTTTTCGTGCCAACGATAGGAGTTAAGGTGATATGAAAGTTTGATAAATACATAACGAAAAGCCAAATTATTTATAAAACATTTCTCCAAACTCGGTGCACCGAATTATCTGAAACTGTAACACGCGATTATGGAGGCTCTAAGGAAGATCGCGCTACCCGTGAAATTTTATTTTTCGAAAAAAAGTATCTTTGGTTCTTGCCCGAGATAAATGCAAAATTTTTTTCGAAAAATTAAATTTCACGAGCAGCGCGATCTTCTTTAGTGCCTACATAATAACGTGTTAAAGTTCCAGACAATTCGGTGCACCCAGTTTGGAGAAAAGTTCTATATATATGTTGACTTTTTGGTACGTATATATATACGTACCAATCATACTTCACGCATCGATCATAACGCAATCAATCATAACGTATATCACACTTTCATATCACCTTAAGTTTGAAAAGATTCGGTAGATCTAGTTAGAAGAAAAGTTTCACGAACGAAACCTCTTTGACGGCACTTTCGCATCACCTTAATGTGACGATAAAAAGATAAAGAGCTAAGGGGAATTCAAAGAGCTGTCATTTGAGCTTATCAGACCGACAATTTGAAATCCACTCTCACGAGTTCTTTCCTCTCGTGAGAGTGCACGATAGAATATACAATTTACTGTCATATTTCTTGAACGGTGCATTGGATATCTTTTATATCGCGCAGAGATACTTTCGCGATTATCTACCAGGAATCCCGATCGGATCGAGGCGGGTATCGGGTGTCGATGGGTTACGCGTTATCAGAGAAGAATATCGCCAGGTTGCGGGCCGAGGACGTTGCGTCACGAGGAAACCCTCGCAGAAACGAGATCTGGTCCGCCTTCTCCCGATCGTTTCCTCGGCCGAATCGATTTAAATTCAGTCGACGTCCGACAGGAAGGACGCGGCCTGTCTTTTTCTCCGTTCCTTCGGACCGAGGCCGCCTCCTCGTCTATTTTTTATTTTCCTCCACCAAGTGCTCTCCTTCGACGGCCGAGGGATATCGCCTTTCCGGAGCCTGGACCGCGAAACGCCTTTTTTTCATCTCGTCGAGGAGAAAATCCGACGACGATTTTGACTTGCATTGGTATTGCGCCGTTTGAATGGATTTATCGATCCGTTTTTGCGATTCCCTTCACTGAGGACACGTAATTTGAAACGCCTTTTTTCATCCCGTTGAGGAGAAAATCCGTCGACGATTTTGACTTGCATTGGTGTTGCGCCGTTTGAGTAGATTTATCGATGGGTTTTTGCGATTCCCTTCAAACAGAAAACGTAATTTGAAACGACGATTTCGACTTGTATTGGTATTTCGCCGTTTGAATGGATTTATCGATCCGTTTTTGCGATTCCCTTCACAGAGAAAACGTAATTTGAAACGACGCTTTCGACTTGCATTGGTATTGCGCCGCTTAAATGGACTTATCGATCCGTTTTTGCGATTCCCTTCACTGAGGAAACGCAAGTTGAAACGCCTTTTTTCATCGCATCGAGGAGAAAATCTGACGACGATTTCGACGGATTTATCGATTTATTCTTGCGATTTTCTTCGCTTTTACCCAATTCCTCTCTTTCTGTTTCAGGTAAATTCGCTTGGGGTGCTGATTTAACTGGCGAAATGTCGAGAAAAGTTCTGCGAAGTATAGTTTTGGACAGTGTTGACGGTGAGATCTGATTTTACTTATTCAAATTACGTCCGTTAGCACTTTTATCGCAATGCTGGAAATTGTACTTGGCACGAAACTCCGCGCAGTTCCGTATTTGGCATGAAACTCCATCGAGTTTAAATTCGATACGAATCTTCGTCGAGTTATGTACTTAACCCAGATAAAAATTCATAATCGTCATATGATGAAGAAAATCCATTTACAATTTACAGACCATTTGTTGCATGAAATGTCTGCAACATATGTACGCATATTGCACAATAAATCCGAAGAAAGATTTCCAGTAACTTTGTCGTTAATGATTGTAGCAATATATGTACCGAGTACTCGAGTCATATGCTAGTTACGCCATTACCGACATTTATGGAAAATTTAACAGGAGCTACAACATCACTCCATGACATTCATTTCGGGACATTGTATGAAATTAGTTAATGGTACAAATGTGAACTAAATATGACGTTGTTTCATATTCCCGTTTCCACCACGCCATGACTTAAATATGAGCCACGGGCGCTGCAATTATTTATCGGCAATACGTGAGATAAATTTAGCTGTACATATGCGGACAAACATTGAGACATTGCATGTACTTAACTTTGTTTCATATTTTATTATTTTATATAAGTTCCAAATGAGGACTCATAAGCAACACCCTCATGACTCGTTTCATGATCTTTTATGAGGCAAATTTCATGCAAATTTTATGTTTAAAAAATATTATCTCATGCAGAGCTACTAATTTTTCTATTTTATATCGAATTCTGCATTTGGCGTGAATCGGTCGAATCATGCGCTTATCCCGAAACTCCGAATGATGTACCTCGTGGAAAATTCCTCCCCTCTATGTATCTAACGAGGAACTCAATTAAATTATACACTTATCGCGAAACTCAGCCGAGTTACGTATCTCGTGCAAAATTCCGCCGAGTTACGTATCTAATGAGGAACTCCGTCGAATTATGCACCTGACGCAAAACTCAGCCGAGTTAATGCACTTAGGGCGAAGCTCCAAGTTACGTATCTGGCACGGAACCCTGCCAACTTATATGTATTTGTCGCGCAACTCTATCGAGCAGCGTATCCGGCACGAAATCCCTCCAAGTTACGCACTCGACGGGAAATTTTGCAGAATTAATATACTTAGCACGTGACCCCATCAATTTACGAATTTGGCGGGAAACTCTACCCTGTCTCCCGACTAAAGCCTCGCTTTAAAGCTTCGCTCGCATCTGCAGCGAGCCAACGGACGTGGCCAGCATTTTTTATTCCGTATTTTTTTATATTCGTAAATTTTCGTACCCGACGCGAAACCCCGCCAAGTTACGCACTCGACGGGAAATTTTGTCGAATTAACTTTTTGCCGACGAATGTCGCCAAATAGCCTTTCAAAAGCCTTTAGGAAGGAAAAGTCTCGTCGCAAAAGGTTAATATACTTACAGGAAATTTTTCCGAATTAACTTTTTGCCGACGAATGTCGCCAAATAGCCTTTCAAAAGCCTTTAGGAAGGAAAAGTCTCGTAGCAAAGGGTTAATATACTTAGCACGTGACCCCATCAATTTACGAATTTGGCGGGAAACTCTACCGCGTCTCCCGACTAAAGCCCCACTTTAAAGTTTCGCTCGCATCTACAGCGAGCCAACGGACGTGGCCAGCATTTTTTAATCTGTATTTTTTTACATTCTTAAATTTTCGTACCCGATGCGAAACCCTGCCAAGTAACGCACTCGACGGGAAATTTTGCGGAATTAACTTTCTGCCGACGAATGTCGCCATATAGCCTTTCAAAAGCCTTTAGGAAGGAAAAGTCTCGTAGCAAAGAGTCAACATACTTAGCACGAGACCCCATCAGTTTACGAATTTGGTGGTATACTCTACCGCGTCTCCCGACTAATGCCCTGCTTTAACCTTTTGGCTGTTAACAGCGCCTAAAGGCGTCCAACGTTTGGTCCAGTATCGCCTGCACGCTGTGCTGAATTTCGCCCATATGTCGAATGAGCTCCGCAGTAGGGTTATAGTCTCGCTCGCATGTGCAGCGAGCCAATGGACGTGGCCAGCATTTTTTAATCCGTATTTTCGTATATTCGTAAATTTTCGTACCCGACGCGAATTCGCCCAGTTACGCATTCGACGGGAAATTTTGTCAAATTAAGATACTTAGCTCATGACCCCATCAATTTACGTTTTTGGCGGTATACTCTACCGCGTCTCCCGACTAATGCCCTGCTTTAACCTCTTGGCTTCTAACAGCGCCTAAAGGCGTAAAACGTTTGGTCCAGTATCGCCTGCACGCTGTGCTGAATTTCGCCCATATGTCGAATGAGCTTCGCAGTAGGGTTATAGTCTCGCTCGCTTCTGCAACGAGCCAACGGACGTGGCCAGCATTTTTTAATCCGTATTTTTTCGTATCCTTAAATTTTCGTATACAACGCGAAACCCCGCCAAGTTACGCATTCGACGGGAAATTTTGTCAAATTAAGATACTTAGTACATGACCCCATCAATTTACGTTTTTGGCGGTATACTCTACCGCGTCCCCCGACTAGCGCCCTGCTTTAACCTCTTGGCTTCTAACAGCGCCTCAAGGCGTAAAACGTTTGGTCCAGTATCGCTTGCACGCTCTGATGAATTTCGCCCATATGTCGAATGAGCTCCGCAGTAGGGTTATAGTCTCGCTCGCATCTGCAGCGAGCCAACGGACGTGGCCAGCATTTTCTAATCCGGCCGACTCTCTGAGTTTCGATTCAGCCGCATGTATAAGCAGTAAATTGTTCTCCGCGAGTGAGTCAGGAAACGGAGGAGAGATAACGTCCGTTTCGAGACATTCCGCTTCTCCGCCAACGGCGATACAAACGCGCGACTATGCTCGCAGCGAAACGGCACGTCCGTCGGTCGTAACGAGGAATCAAAGCCCATTTAACGGCGTGCTCTCTAAGTCAAGGCGAAATGTCAGTGGTCCTCCATCGTTGATCATTCGTTGCGGTATTACGGCGTTTAAGGTGATATTAAAGTCTGATATATACGTGCCGAAAAGTCCAAATATTTATAAAACTTTTCTCCAAACTGGGTGCCCCGAATTATCATAAACTTAATTATTATACGAATTATCTTAAACACGCGATTATGGAGGCTCCAAGGAAGAACGCGGCCCTCGTAAAATTACATTTTTCATAAAAAATGTCATCTTCATTCTAGCCTAGGCTAAATACATTTTTTTTTTTTAATTAAATTTCACGAGCATCATGTTCTTTCTTAGAGCCTCCATAATCACGTGATAAAGTTTCAAATGAGTCGGTGCACCCAGCTTGGAAAAAAGTTTTGTAAATATTTTGACGTTATGATATATAGAATGACCCTTTTATGTGACCTTAAGGTGATATGAAAGTATGATATGTACGTACCAAAAAGTCCAAATATTTATGAAACTTTTCTCCAAACTGGGGGCACCGAATTATCTTAAACTTTAACATGTAATGATGGAGGCTCTAAGGGAGAACGCGGCCCTCGTGAAATTTCATTTTTCATAAAAAAATGTCATCTTCGTTCTAGCCTAGGCTAAATACATTTTTTTTTTTTGAAATTAAATTACACGAGCATCACGTTCTTCCTTAGAGCCTCCATAATCACGTGATAAAATTTCAAATGAGTCGGTGCACCCAGCTTGGAAAAAGTTTTGTAAATATTTTGACGTTATGACATATAGAATGACCCTTTCATATCACCTTAAGGGGATGTGAATGGCACATTCTATATATACAAAACGTCAAAATATTTATAAAACTTTTCTCCAAACTGGATGGATCGACGGAAACTTCAGCACACCATTATGAAGGTCCTAAGGAAGAACATGATGCTTGTGAATTTTCAATTAAAAAAAAAATATTTGATTTAGCCCACACTAGAACCGAGATCACATTTTTTTTTTTTTTTTATGAAATTTCACTAATATCGTTCTTATTTAGGGCCTCCACAATCACGTGTTAAAGTTTCAGATAATTCGGTTGGAGAAATGTTTTATAAATATTTTGACTTCTTGATATGTATATGTCACATTTTCATATCACCTTAAAACTTTGACCGTCGTTGTGGTAACACAATCGAAGCGTCGTTGTGTCGTTGGACGGCGTCGCGACGCCGAAGGCTGTTCGACGTCTTCATTCGCGAAGACTTTCCGAGGGTCATTGGTGTGCGCGGCAAGAATGTGTCGGTAATTACTGCAAAAAAGAAATCCGCAGGAAATTACCGAGAAGTCGCGTACCCTGGAATGCACCTGGCGGGAAATTGCGCTCGTCATTATTCCATTTCAGCGGAATGTTTTATTATATCAATTCGCGGAATTCCCTAGATATCACCACTGCGTACAAAAAGCGTCACGAAAATACATTGATTTTTCTCAAAATGTCTGTTAAGCGTCTTGCACTCTTCCCCGGGTCTCTTAACCTTAGAACATATAATTTATACCAACTTATGTTGTTGTTCATGTGCCGCTAATATGTTTATAGTCATATAAGTGCATCCTAGGGTGCGCGATTCCCTGATAAGCTGGTCAGATAATTTTATACTAATTACTTAATGAATTATCTCTCTATATGCAATCATAGGTACTTCACCGAGCAGGACTAAAATTACAATAATTTTCATTTATATCCTATATTAGGAAANTTTCAAGTTTCTCGCGAGGAATTTGGGCATTCCTTAGCAACCGTTGCCGACTCTAGGCGGAGCGTCCAACTTGCGTGTGCGTGCGGCCGAGGGTCACACACGTTTCGGTGCCTAGTTCAGAGGGGTCTAGCCGTTGTGTGAGTTGTATACGTGCAAAATACGCACACATTTTTAGCCCGTTGCTAAACACTGCCCATTATGCGTCGCGCCTCCCTCATCCGAGCGAGAAAGTACGTTTTGGTTACCTCCCACCGAATTCGATGCTAATGCCATCTAGCGGTGGAAGTCACCGTCCCCACTTGGTGGTGAACGCCGTTAAGGGCGCTCACCACTCCAGCGATTTTGCAGGGCCTCACGGGGACAACGATTCCGAACATATTTCTAAACCGATCGAGCTTAACGAGTGCTCACATCGAAGATGAAACGTTGACCTGTGTTTGTACGAGAGCGATTTTCGATAAGTGGTCATTTTCATATAAAAAAGGGCAACATATTTCATATAAAAACGAACGTTGGCAATGTGGGTATTTAGTGTTCACGTGGTAAAATTTGAAACGAATGGGTATATCCAATTCGGAGAATACTTTCCCCAACGATTTGTCCTCTTGGATATACGTATAGGCTGATTCATACATATCGTCTTCATGACCCCTTAATTAAATTTATAGGTCCGTATTTGTCATATCGATTCCTTTTCGACGGTTAAGTTGAAGACTCGAAGGCGGAAGAAGGCACGGTTGTTTTTACTCGCGGTCTCTGCGGCACGAAAGCGGGAAATCTTCGGGTAATGTCGGTATCTCCGGCTAGGCACTTTGTAAACGTTTGCGCAGATACCCGGCCTCTGTTTGTGGACTTTTGTTACGAAAGATAGCGATCGCTCCGACCTCACGGACGTGTATCCGAGCGCCGGCGAAGTCGAGCGCCGTGGCCCTGATGGAAGAGGCGCCGCGCATGCGCGCACAGGTTCCGTCACGTGACATTGCAGACGACCAATCAAAACGGACGCCCAATTCCCGCCATTAATCGCTTTTAACCCTTTTAGTGCCGGAGGCCGATATATCGGCCCTCGCTGCATTGGCGAAAAGTGCCAGAGCCGATATATCGGCCCGCACCTTGTAGCGCTTTACTATTCGCTTTGCGAGAGATCTCTATCTCAAAATAAATTTATAATACGTTATAAATAGTCTAATTTCATTACGAGAGAATTAAAATAACGATACAACAACACCTATAACAACCTATAACCTATAACAATTACTTGTTTCGGATGAGATAATCCGTCCGGCGCCTACCATGTGCCGTGGAGTTATTTTTTATGTTTCTTGTGCAGTATTACTTAGTTTGTTAAAAAATATATTGGAAATTTAAAGTATATACTTTGCAATAAACGGTCTATATAAATTTATGATAAAAAGATGACTTTTCCTATGTGCAATCACGTTTTGAAACGGAGAACTCAATTTTTCTTCTTTTTTTCGATCGCTTATACCTTTGTTATTTATGTAATTTTCAATGAATATAGAAAAATTAGCGTCAC
>NW_019395053.1:7983-37153 GCF_000612105.2 Orussus abietinus | reverse complement strand
GTTATTTTATTTCCCTCGTAATGAAATTAGACTATATATAATGTATTATAAATTTATTATGAGATAGAGATCTCTCGCAAAGCGAATAGTAAAGCGCTACGAGGTGCGAGCCGATACATCGGCTCTGGCACTAAAAGGGTTAAACAATAAATTCTGGAACAGCTATTCTTTCCCAGAATTGCGTCGATCTCTGTCAAATTCCTGGAGGGTCGATGATTTGATGATGGGAAAATCTCGAACACCTAATCGGCACCCATCGGCTCTCTCTGCGTCCATGACTCGATTAACTCCACTTCACCGTGTGACGAATACTGCTGAACACGGCCGAACCCTCGACCTCTCTCACTCTCGTTTCCTCCCTCTACATTCCCCTTCGACAAAATCGAATTTACCGTTCCGACCATTTATCCAACCGTTCGACTGAATTAAATATCCATTTAACGAGCTCGTATGCAGCAACCTGACGCTCCGAATGGAGAACGTGAAGACACCCTTAACCCTTTTAGTGCCGGAGGCCGATATATCGGCCCTCGCTGCACCGGCGAAAAGTGCCAGAGCCGATATATCGGCCCGCACCTTGTAGCGCTATACTATTCGCTTTGCGAGAGATCTCTATCTCAAAATAAATTTACAATACGTTATAAATAGTCTAATATCATTAGGAGAGAATTAAAATAACGATACAGCAGCACCTACAACAACCTATAACGCTGCACTGGCGAAAAGCGCCAGAGCCGATACATCGGCCCGCACCTTGTAGCGCTTTACTATCAGCTTTGCGAGAGATCTCTACCTCAAAATAAATGTATAATACGTTATAAATAGTCTAATTTTATTACGAGAGAATTAAAATAATACAACAGCACCTATAACAACCTCTAACGCTGCACAGGCGAAAAGTGCCAGAGCCGATATATCGGCCCGCACCTTGTAGCGCTTTACTATCAGCTTTGCGAGAGATCTCTATCTCAAAATAAATGTATAATACGTTATAAATAGTCTAATTTCATTACGAGAGAATTTAAATAACAACACAACAGCACCTATAACAACCTATAACGCTGCACTGGCGAAAGATGCCAGAGCCGATATATCGGCCCGCACCTTGTAGCGCTTTAATATTCGCTTTGCGAGAGATCTCAATCTCAAAATAAATTTATAATACGTTGTAAAAAGTCTAATTTCAATACGAAAGAATTAAAATAACAACACAACAGCACCTATAACAACCTATAACGCTGCACTGGCGAAAAGTGCCAGAGCCGATACATCGGCCCGCACCTTGTAGCGCTTTACTATCAGCTTTGCGAGAGATCTCTATCTCAAAATAAATGTATAATACGTTATAAGTAGTCTAATTTAATTACGAGAGAATTAAAATAACAATACAACAACACCTATAACAACCTACAACCTACCTGTAACAACCTATAACCTATAACAATTACTTGTTTCGGATGAGATAATCCGTCCGGCGCCTACCACGTGCCTTGGAGTTATTTTTTATGTTTCTTGTGCAATATTACTTATTTTGTTAAAGAATATATTGGAAATTTAAAGTACATACTTTGCAATAAACGGTCTATATAAATTTATGATAAAAAGATGACTTTTCCTATGTGCAATTACGTTTTGAAACGGAGAACTCAATTTTTCTTTTTTTTTTTATCACTCATACCTTTGTTATTTATGTAATTTTCGATGAATATAGAAAAATTAGCGACACTGTTTTATTCTCTATTTTGTCCTTAATACCCTGCTTTTTGAATTATGTAAATATTGCTTTTCGTTTGGTTTTTATGAGCCTTTTTTCAAATCCTAGTGAAATCGTAAAATTCGGCCGGTTATCTTCGCATAAGCACCTCTTTTTCACTCGGCACTAAAAGGGTTAAAGTAAAGTTAAACACGTCGAGGAACTTGATCGACGTCGCTCGAGAAGACTTTTCTAATTAGGGCGCTCACCACTCCAGCGATTTTGCAGGGCCCTACGGGGACAAGGATTCCGGACGTATTTCTCAACCGATCGCATTCAACGAGTGCTCATATTAAGGGGGTATTATCGTCTAGAAGCTTGTTTTTAAAGTAATCTTTGGGAATTAATTTTGCGAAAACTATCAAACCTACAGTGCTGGGGTTTTTAATGCATATTAAGACATGTTTCAACTAGCGACACAAATTTTTATGAAATTCTTTATTGAAATCTATGTAAGTTATGCGCTGTTATGCAGGCCGTTGCGGGAGACGCGCGTTCAATCGAGCTGACGGGTGGCGGCGATTCTAGTCGTCCGAAACGGAAAAACAAAATTTTTTTTTAAATGTATATGAATGTAGTTATCGTCTGAACTATTATCAAGTAAATACGACATTTTTTGTCGGAACCGCAGCTGTTTAAATATTAAGGTGTCATTTTCCCGGAAAATTTTCAACTAAAACATGAGAACGGGGCTAAAATATTCAAGCTATCGGTATTATTCTTTCATATCAGAACCAAAATGGCGTCGAGCTCTCATATTTCAATCAATATACAATTATTGAAGGCTCTAATATGTGAAACGAAAGTGTGAGGGCAATTGTACTACAATTTAGAACCCTCTGGTAATCGATGAATTCGCATCCGAACGGGATAAAAACAAAAAAAGTGTCTTATGACCTGCTATGCTAAAACGATGGTAATACGAGGTCTCGGAGTGAAAATTTAGTTGACACGGAAGTCACAGATGGCGCAGGGGGTCCCTCTGCGTCATTTAGGATCTCAGAAATCATGAATCCAGAGGATTTTTGGACTTTTACTTGGATTTCTTTAGAAGATTTCTAGATTACGTCTCGAAAAACACCCGAAGGTTCTTACTTTTATATTCATAAAATTAAATTAATTTGATTATAAATTTTGTAAAATAAATTGTGGGCCAGAAGAAAGGACACGGATAGCACGTGTGTATCGTGTATTGATAATGGCCGATCAGCCGGTCTAGCACTTTTCGGACTGCCGGCGATCTGATTGTGTATGCGCATCTTTAAGGTGAAGTAAAACCCCCTTTAAATCTGTCGATTCGAATACAACACTTATTTTTTAAGGGTATTCGACCAAACTGTCCAAAACTTTGACACATCACTCCTGATCATCTAAGAATTGTCTTGACACATTGAAAATTAGGTTTTTTAAAAAAAAATGTTTTAACTCAGCCCAGACCAGAACCAAAATGGCATCGAGCTCTCATATTTCGATCGATATACAATCATCGAAGGCTCTGATATGAGAATCGAAAGGGTCAGGACAATTTTACAACAATTTAGAACACTCTGGTAATCGATAAACTCGCATTTGAACGGGATAAAGGCAGAAAAGTGTCTTATGCGCGTTTATGCTAACCCGATGGTAATACGACGTCTCGGAGTGAAGATTTAATTGACCTGGAAATCACAGATGGCGCAGGGGGTCCCTCTGCGTCAATTAGGGCCTCGGAAATCATGAATCCAGAAGATTTTTAGACTTTTACTTGGATTTCTTTATAATTATTGTACAAAAAAGACAGGTGGAGTTCGTCATTTGGTACAATATCAAATATAATTCGACACAGCTGTCGATATAAAAACGAACGTCGGCAACGTAGGTATTTAGAAAAATATTTTTACCGACGTCGATCAAGTTCCTCGATGTGTTTTACTTCACCTTAAGGCTAATTCGACTTTACTGTAATGATGTACCTTGGCGGATATGAATATCTTCCCTTCGTACACCGGCTACACGATATCCGTTCTAGAACATTCAGTTTGTCCATTTTTAAAATTGGAATTGTAAAGAACGTAATAGGGCAGAATATCTTTCTAGATATTGATTTTGTTTCATTTTGACAGCACAAACGGGAAAACTTTCAGCACATTTTTCCTGAAACTCGTTTTACAGAGGAACTATTACGTCCCAAGCAATCTGTATACATATAAAAGTTGCATTAAAAGAAAGACTATTCAAAAACATACTTGTTGCCAAGTTTACAATATATTTAACAATATATGTACATATAAGAGCCGACATCCCCTAATTATTTCAAATATTAGCTAATTAAAAGATCAGTACGATAAGTGTTGTAACAATTTTGTATTCAACATTTATTCCAAATTTTAAAAATACTGATCTCTTAAGGTATCGCATATATATATAATAAATTTCATTATACAGCGTTTCTAATCCATGAATTAGCCAACTTATATATACCTGCCCGAGGAGAAAGAAAGTTACTACATACAAAATAACTATTTCTCAAATAATGCCAAATTGTATACTCTTTAAATTCAACGAAAATTTACGTAATAGAATTGTCCTGCAATATAATTAATTGTAAATATCTTTTATTTTTGATTACAGGTGAGTGGTGTGCGTGTGCGGCTATATTCTTCCATCCAACATCACCTGGTATGGATGAAATAAACAAATCGATGGCGTAATTTATTTATACAATACAAAACCGTTTTACAATCACCCAAAATGTCTTTCTAATGGTAGAAAAAGTATTTCTTGTTAAATTAAAAAAGTGAAGTTACCGTTAAGGAGCCTTGACACTAACCAGGTCGGTAACAGCGATACCTAATTGGTTGGCATAAATTTACATTACACTTAAAATCTAGACGATAAAGAATTGTAGAATACAAATGAAATTGCGGAATCAGAATTGGAGAATCTGGGGGAATCAATTTAATGTGTATCTTCCTAACACATATTTTTCTTAAATTACATCTTTATCGACCGTGTATTTTACTTACTCCTAATCTGCTGTACTTTTCATTCCTTTGGGAGTCATACCCTCTACAGCAACAAAAAGGAAACCCATCAAATTAAAAATCAAGTATGTATAGGAGGTATTTTAAAAATTAAGTACATTGAACATTTACGACATAGTTTACACATTTGACATGACGTCAGGGGGGCGACACTAGCAAGTTATTCTTCGAGACTAGTGTTTGCAGCGACCTCTGGATCTATAGTACCGAAAGTATGAACTAGCAAATTTCCCGCCATAAATTTAAATTGAATAAAATTCAGAAACCGTTATTTTAGAAAAAGTGATCTAATGTTACTATAGGTTTCGCAGTTAATAAAGTTAGGTAACTTATTAGCTGCAAATCTCACGGTTACAATAATTTCGTTCAAATTCTAACTTTATAATTTAGTTATAATAATTTCTTATCAATTATAAATTTCAAGTTAATTCAGTATGATTCGAAATCCTGAGAATTTGCGATATCCGATTATTGAACATATGTGGTGCCCTCTACAGCAACAAAAAGGAAACCCATCAAAGTAAAAATCAAGTATGTATAGGATGTATTTTAAAAATTAAGTACATTGAACATTTACGACATAGTTTACACATTTGACATGACGTCAGGGGGGCGACACTAGCAAGTTATTCTTCGACACTAGTGTTTGCAGCGACCTCTGGATCTATAGTACCGAAAGTATGAACTAGCAAATTTCCCGCCATAGATTTAAATTGAATAAAATTCAGAAACTGTTATTTTAGAAAAAAATGATCTAATATTACTGCAGGTTTTGCAGTTAATAAGGTTAGGTAACTTATTAGCTGAAAATTTCACAGTTATAATAATTTCTTTAAAATTCTAACTTTATAATTCAGTTATAAACATTTCTTATAAGTTACAAATTTTTAATTAATTCAATATGATTCGAAATCCTGAGAATTTGAGAAATCCGATTATTGCACATATGTGGTTGAATCTAATGTGTCATGATATATGTACGCAACAAGTAACTCACGAGAGTAAAACTCTTATATGGACAGACAGTATGAGGATCATCTCAAAACATTACCGATATTGTAGATAAAAGGAATTCCGTATAAAAGGGCAGTCAATGCTGATTGTTTATGCAAAATATAGAGCTCTATAATTGTCAGAAATAAACATCCAGTTAGCAAACGTTTATGCGTGTCAGGACAAGAGATGCGCTTAAACCGACATAAAATGTTCTCGTAAATGTCGAAGAGGATGAGCCAGGTATTAGATTATGAGGAAGAACTTCGAGCTGATATTTAACGTCTTTTCCAATGCGTGGCTGTTCGCGTAATCCTCCCCCATAAACGGTTTATGTCCGACAATGTAAAAGTATACATTAACGTTGATACTCTTTCTCGTCTATATCTCTGGTAAAAGTGAGTAGGTCTTCAAAAATTGCACTGAAACATCTACCATGATTTCAAGGGTCCCTCTTGAGGTGAAGTGACCCCTCTCAAATAAGTCGATTCGAATACAACACTTTTTTTTAAGGGTATTGGACCAAACTATCCGCAATTTTGACACATGATTCGTGATCATCTAAGAATAGTCCTGACACATTGAAAATTTGGATTATTCAAAAAAATTGTTTAACAACCCAGACCAGAACTAAAATGGCGTCGAGCTCTCATATTTCGATCAATATACACAATTATTGATGGCTCTGATATGAGAAACAAAAGGGTCAGGACAATTTTACGACAATTTAGAACACTCTGGTAATCGATAAACTCGCATTTGAGTGGGATAAAGGCAAAAAAAGTGTCTTATGCGCTTCTATACGAAAACGATGGGAATACGAGGTCTCGGAGTGAAAATTTAATTGACCTGGGAACCGCAGATGGCGCAGGGGGTCCTCTGCAAACAATCAGGACCCCAGAAAACATGAATCCAGAGGATTTCTGGAGTTTTACTACGATTTTTTTNGTACGTCCCATCGCGGAAGTTTAGGGTTCTTTAGAATTTTCTCGGGTTGACCGTCCCTATTCTTTACCGTTTACCTTTTTTAACTTTACCGCTTACACGTGCGCGCAACATGCACACGTGCATACAGCATGTTTTTCCATCTGCACGGCAACGAGAAATTTTCCGATTTCACCCAACCGTATTGGACAGCTACCGACCAATCACAGGGCTGACTATTCGATTTTAACCGCCCTTCTTAAAATCAGTCAGCCAATCGTTATGCTAGAAATATGCTACCACCTCCTCAAAAAATGTAATGCGACCGGAGGAGGAATTCTGTAATTTTTCTGTAAGTCAGTCACTCTGCGTCTCTCGATAATTTAACACGTCTCTCGTCAGCCTTCACCATCATCTCTGTAACAGTTACCCTTATTCACGCGTGAAGAGCTGACAAAATACTAAGTCAGTCGTCTAATCAATATTATAATTAACTTAAGCTGTTTTGTTCGCGACAGTCTCACTTGTCATTCGGGTACCTTCCTTCTGCATGTGAGCAGTTGTATGAATATCTCATTTTGCAATTCCACTTGCAAAAACCAACGGGATTCATACAACAACTGCCCGACAAACTAGCCGGGCAGAACAAAACGAACCGCAACATTTGCGAAACGTCGGCCCTCTGGCAACAATGAACGCGGGTCATTCCAGAAAGCCCCAACAAATTTAAGGAACAACTCTGACCGCGGAAGTTTAAAATCTTTAATGGACGGACATCTTGGCGAACAGACTCAGATAGTGTGTCGAATGATCCAAGGCAGTTTGCCACATTTCGATTGATTGTCCACCCTCGTATGTTCGTCTTGTCTCGTAAGTGTTCGTGTGCAGATGTGTACCCGGCTTTAGGGGATACATAGGCCATGATTGTTGGACACGGAAAGAAAAGAATGGTTAGGAAAACCACAATTGTGGTAATCGTAACCCTATTGTAAGGCAATATACGGGACAACATTGGGAGAAGGTTGCATTAACCAGCGTAACATAGTAAAAAGAACATAGGAAGGGTTACTTCACCATTTATTCAACGTAACCAGCGTAACATAGTAAGGGTTACTTCTCGATTTAGTCAATGTAACTACAAGGAACGAGTTGTTCCAACATTGTGCATAGTTCTGAATATTCACTTAAAGTTTACCGCTGACATAAAAAATTCTATTATTATAATTACGAACGCTATACTTACGTTACTACCAGGGTTCTCGTACATTTCTACCTTAAGTATTCAAATATCAGTTGATCATAACAAATGTGGTCTCTCGACGATAACTTCCCTTTTCCCTCTTTTTGGGAAGGAGTAGAGTCATTGTATCGTAAACGTAAGGGATAGTAACGAGTCTTATATACCCACTCGCAGTCTGCATCGCCTGCGAGAAGTTTTGCCACCTGGCGGCGCTGTCGCAACTAATGGGGCCAAAGCAATTTTTCTGCAATCGCATAGGCAAATTTAGAATAACCTTACAACGTGTATAACCTTACTATAATACGGCTACAGCTCCAAAATAAACCTTCCATTTTCCTGTACGCATTTGTAACCTCTCCATGTAGTTAATATTACCATTCCAAATGGTGATCACTCCTGCACGTTTTAGGCACAACGCCATGGTTAATGTACCTATTCGCAAGGTTACATTTCTCATTCCATGTGGTAAATTATACCATTTATGTGGTTTTACTTCCTACAGTATTTTAACCATGTCACTATAGTGATTCTAACCAGATTATTTTTTTCCGTGGAGCTTCTTACCGATCGGGTCAGCGTGGCCATGCTTTGGACGTCGGTTCTTCGATCGGGTGGTTGGAACGGGTGGTTTTCGTGCAGAAATGACCGCCGGAGAAAATTGTGAGCGAATAGTCGTGCGGATACAATTTTCCTTCACCCAGAAGGTTCGACGTGTGCTTCGTACAAAGGCAGCACTGATAGGGTGAGGTTAGGTCACCTAGCGATTCTGGCCGAACCAGGGTTGGGTAATTCCCCATTTTTCGAGGTTTTTGACGTGTATTACGTAACAATGCAGTTTACCGGAGAACATCGTAGAAAACCAATAAATTACGTTACCAATATGAAGAATGTCGCGGATGGACGATATACGGCTTCTGCTAGGTTATAAGCGTCTTTTAGCACATACGTAAACACGGAAATACTTTAAGGAACAGTGAATTAATTCGGCGCTTGTAATTAAAAGTGTTTAGAATTTTACGTTTTCAATATGGCGGATTCCACAGATGCATGATATACGTATTCGCGAGGTTAACGTCTATTAGCGCACATATAAACACGTAAAAATTTTTGAGATTTAATTAGTTTGGCGTTTGTGCTTAAATTCTTTCAACTTAAGGTGAAGTGAAACACGTCGAGGAACTTGATCGACGTCGATAAAGACGATTTTTCTAAATGCCTACGTTGCCGACGTTCGTTTTTATATTGACAGCTGTGTTGAATTATATTGGGTATTGTCCCAAATGGCATATTCCACCTGTCGTTTTCGTACAATAATTATAAAGAAATCAAAGTAAAACTCTAGAAATCCTCTGGATTCATGCTTTCTGGGGCCCTAATTGACTACAGAGGGACCCCCTGCGCCATCTGTGATTTCCAGGTCAATTAAATTTTCACTCCGAGACCTCGTATTACCATCGTTTTGGCAAAGAAGCGCAGACAACACTTTTTTTGCCTTTATCCCGCTCAAATGCGAGTTTATCGATTACCAGAGTGTTCTAAATTTTCGTAAAATTGTCCTGACCCTTTCGTTTCTCATATCAGAGCCTTCGGTAATTGTATATTGATCGAAATACGAAAGGTCGACGCCATTGTGGTTCTGGTCTGGGCTACGTTAATAAATTTTTTTCAAAAATCCAAATTTTGAATGTGTCAGGACAATTCTTAGATGATCACGAGTCATGTGTCAAAGTTTCGGACAGTTTGGTCTAATACCCTTAAAAAAAGTGTTGTATTCGAATCGACTGATTTGAAGGGTGTTTCACTTCACCTTAATCCTGTTTAATATCATATTTCTAATTGGATTTGTTATTTTCTATTTAAAAAGGAAGGGCGTTATATACTTTGCGCTCGTATAGAAAATTAGGGACGTATTATATGTTGTTATATACACGTAGAAAACCATATATATTACATGACGTATTATACTCACACAACCCTGGGTCGAACACATGGGGACAGTCGACCGGCGCTCTGACCGTGCGTGGCGAACGGATGTTCGCTAACAAAGAGTATTAGATTTTTGTTAATAAACATTTGTACATCGATTCAAAAGAATGGATGTGGGTGGTATATGGGTATATCCTGACTATCTTTGTTGGGTCATATCGTGACCAATTCATTGTACATAAATCGTGCAAACGTGCTAATTCCTGAAAAAGACATTGGGTTTTATAACATGCAATTATTTATAAATAGATTTAAAGAAACAGTTTAAGAGACTGAAATTGTTTCGCAACAGATTCGATGACGATATAATCCAATAAAGATAGTCGGGTTATACCCATATACCATCTACATCCATTTTTTTCAACAGATGTATAAATGTTTATTGGCAAAAAGTAAAAACACGTATTCCCTCATTTTTCGTGAGCAATCATATGGCGTAAGTGGAACTTAAGTAGGAGTGCTTGTTTAATAGATATTACAAGAAAATTTGGCCTCAAGGGTAATTCACCCCCTTAAGGTGGTGTAGCATTCCTGGACAATATTGTGTTTTCACCAGCCTTATACAGAATACGTTTATGACAAGTTTCGTCGAAATCCCTCCCCTGCTTCTACGAAAATTAATATAGAAATCGAATGTTCGCCAAACTTTTGGGGTTGTTTCACCCCTTAAATGCAGATCAGAGCAGATAAAAAAAAACGAATCTCGTAGATTTTTATGTTCTACAACATATATGAAAATCAATAAGATCGGCGGTGGAGACTTGGGAATGTTCCTTTTGTTAGTCGATATTCCACATGTCTGGATTGGTATTTAACGGCGTTCACCACCAAAGTGGGGATTATGACTTCCACCGCTAGATGGCATTAGCATCGAATTCGGTGGGAGGTAACCAAAACGTACTTTCTCGCTCTGATGAGAGAGATGCGACGCATAATGGGCGGTGTTTAGCAACGGGCGAAAAATGTGTGCGTATTTTGCACGTATAGGACTCACACAACGGCTAGACGCCTCCGGACTAGGCGCCGAAACGTGGGTGACTCCCAGCCGCCCGCACACGCCAGGTGGACGCTCCGCCTACAGTCGGCAACGGTTGCTAAGGAATGCCCAAATTCCTCGCGAGAAACTCGAAAATCCTGAAAAAGGTGCTCCACGGGGACAACGATTTTGAGCGTATTTCTCAACCGATCGAGCTCAACGAGTGCTCGTTTTAAAGATAAAATGTTTACGTGTGTTTATATGGGAGCGATTTTCGATCAAGCACCTCCTTCCTAGGTAAAAGGTCATTGAAATTATGTCGTTGCACTGTTTTATATGAAAATGACCACTTATCGAAAATCGCTCCCATATAAACACAGGTCAACGTTTCATCTTCGATGTGAGCACTCGTTAAGCTCGATCGGTTTAGAAATACGTTCGGAATCGTCGTCCCCGAGAGGCCCTGCAACATCGCTACAGTGGTGAGCGCCCTTAACGGCGTTCACCACCAAAGTGGGGACGATGAATTCCACCGCTAGATGGCATTAGCATCGAATTCGGTGGAAGGTAACCAAAACGTACTATCTCGCTCGGATGAGGGAGAGGCGACGCACAATGGACGGTGTTTAGCAACGGGCGAAAAATGTGTCCGTATTTTGCACGTATAGGACTCACCCAACGGCTAGACGCCTCTGGACTAGGCGCCGAAACGTGGGTGACCCCCAGCGGTCCGTACACGCCAGTTGGACGCTCCGTCTAGAGTCGGCAACGGTTGCCAAGGAATGCCCAAATTCCTCGCGAAAAACACGAAAATCCTGAAAAAGGTGTTCCACGGGGACAACGATTTTGAGCGTATTTCTCAACCGATTGAGCTCAACGAATGCTCGTTTTAAAGATAAAATGTTGACGTGTGTTTGTGTGGGAGCGATTTTTGATCGAGCACCTCCTTCCTAGGTAAAAGGGCATTGAAATTATGTCGTTGCACTTTTTTATATGAAAATGACCACTTATCGAAAATCGCTCCCATATAAACACAGGTCAACGTTTCATCTTCGATGTGAGCACTCGTTAAGCTCGATCGGTTTAGAAATGCGTTCGGAATCGTTGTCCCCGTGAGGCCCTGCAAAATCGCTAGAGTGGTGAGCGCCCTTAATGGCTTTTCCTCTCGCTGCCTCTTTATGCAATCCCCCTTCTTTTACATCCCGATACCGTACCTGCACGTCGAAACTTTTGCTTGTCCATCTTCCCGATTCACATTAGTGAATTTGAAATGAAGAATTTGAAATTCAACGAGTATCCCTTCATGTAAGATTCTTGTATATTACCAACCATACGCGATGCGGAGAAAGGAATATCCACAACGAAGAATATGTGAAGAACACGAAGGGGGATTCTCTCCATAAAACGTTTATGTCCGCTTCAGTATTCAGACGTCAAAATGCTTTTGCATGCATGTCTGTAGTACACATCAATAAATATTGAAATTTTGCTGCTGAAATGTCTTCTACGTTATGAAGGAACCTTTTTAAATCTTTGTCAACATATACATTTAGACTTCGTTGGTAAAAAAAACGCAAGACATTTCTCATGGCTGTTAATCCCGATATTCTTGCTATTTTTACAAAGAACTGCACAGTTCATAGGAGTATATATGAGCCATTTATTTTGAAACTGGCCTAAGTCCATTTGTCAATTATTTTCGGGTGCCCGTAGTTACACTTACAACTTGAAGTTATCTATCAATAAAGCATTTGAGGTTAATTATATTCCGAATAAATACGATAATTTTGGACACATGTTTTCAGAGTTAGTTCAATAATTAAAATCATCATTTTGAAAGTGGCCTAAGTCCAATCTATATGTACGTTTTAAATTTGGGTACTCACAATTTTCATAAAGATTATGTTCACATGTACGTTTGGAATGAAACTATTGCTCAAGAAATGCTCAAGAAATAGCTTCATGCATCCTAAGACATGTTAAAAATTTAAGAAGTGAAAAACACATAATAGGTTACAGTGACATGGGTGCAGGACAAAATAGAAACGTTAAAGTAGCTTTAATGTGGCTAAAAATTGTCCAAACCGTTGAACATAATGTGGAAATCATAGATCATAAATTTTTCATATCAGGACATTCGTTTCTACCAAATGATAGAGATTTTGGCGTGGGAGAAATGTCATTAAAAAAAAATAATTTACCGTTTGTCCCCCAAGATTATTATAATATTATGAAAAATTGCCGGAGAGGCAATAACTTTATTCTAAATGAAATGAAACAAGAGGATTTTGTACCAACAAAATTATTAGAAGACGCAATTTTTAAAAGGGTAAAGAATTCTAACGGACAATCAATAAACTGGTTAAAAATATGTTGGATGCGTTTTGTCAGAAATGAACCATATAAAATTTTCTGTAAGACATCAATGAATGAGAATGAAAATTTTAAAGGCCTGGATTTATTACCACGTCGGAGTAGACAAGAAAGTTCGAAATATTGTATTGACCCCACTTTACAAAAATATAAGACAAATCACAACAGCGAAATTCAAAGACATAATGGACATACTACGATATATATCACCGGAACATCGCGACTTCTTCAAATCCCTTTCACATACACAAAATGTAGAGAAGCAGTAAATTGTTTTGTAATTTATGTAGTTAAAGAATGTTCCGAATTGTATAAATATTGTTTTTGGAATGTTGCAAAGATATACAAAATAAATTGAGTATTGTTTTTTTTCAATTTGAAGCATTTTGAATTATGTTGAATGGACTTGGGCTCTTTCAAATTTTATAACGAATCTGGTTGTTAATTTTTAAAGTGGCTTAACTCCATTCTTGGTAAGAGTACGCATATTATTCACTTAATAATTGCCATTACTTTAATAGGAACTGTAAATTTAACTCCTTTAGATACACTTAAGCGGTATGACTCATTGGTATCCTGTACGTATTTTTTTAATTGCATTGATACACAACCCCTTAAATATCTCAATTTAAGTATAAATGGACTTGGGCCACTTTCAGAATAACCGGCTCTATGTAGGATCTGATGTTAAGAACTAATATCTGGACCGCATCGCACGCGATGTTATGCATCATTGGAGGTCGAGAGAACCGAATGAGTCAACGGGACTCTATGAACATTCAGACATGGTCACTGCCGACCGTTCTCGTGCACGCGTTTTCCGTCATACTATTCTTTTTTGTCTTTTCTATTGCGCACTTCAACCCTCCGTGAGTCCCCAACGGGCATCAAGTTGGGTGGCCCCGTCAAGCGGCAGAGCATGGTGGCGCATACACACAACGCCTTACCGCCCGGCCGATAAACACACCGATTCCACGTATATGTGACAGGATAGAAAACGCTTTTAACCCTTTTAGTGCCGGAGGCCGATATATCGGCCCGCACCTTGTAGCGCTTTACTATTCGCTTTGCGAGAGATCTCTATTTCAAAATAAATTTATAATACGTGATAAATGGTCTAATTTCATTACGAGAGAATTAAAATAATACAACAACACCTATAACACCCTATAACCTATAACAATTACTTGTTTCGGATGAGATAATCCGTCCGGCGCCTACCATGTGCCTTGGAGTTATTTTTTATGTTTCTTGTGCAATATTACTTATTTTATTAAAAAATATATTGGAAATTTAAAGTATATACTTTGCAATAAACGGTCTACATAAATTTATGATAAAAAGATGACTTTTCCTATGTGCAATTACGTTTTGAAACAGAGAACTAAATTTTTCTTATTTTTTATCACCTATACCTTTGTTATTTATGTAATTTTCAATGAATATAGAAAAATTAACGTCACTGTTTTATTCTCTATTTTGTCCTTAACACCCTGCTTTCTGAATTATGTAAATATTGCTTTTCGTTTGGTTTTTATGAGCCTTTTTCCAAATCCTAGTAAAACCGTAAAATTCGGCCGGTTATCTTCGCATACGCACCTCTTTTTCGCCCGGCACTAAAAGGGTTAAGGCAATACAAAACATTCCTGCAAATGTCAAAGATGATCAGTCAAACCTTGGATTATGATGAAACATCTTAGATTGGTACTTAAGGTGAAGTGAAGCCCCCTTCAAATCGGTCGATTCGAGTACAACACTTTTTCTTAAGGGTATTCGACGAAACTGTCAAACTTTGACACATGGCTCGTGATCATCTAAGAATTGTCCTGACACATTTAAAATTTGGATTTTTGGAAAAAATGTTTTAACTTAGCCAAACCAGAACCACAATGGTGTCGAGCTCTCATATTTCGATCAATATACAATTATCGAAAGCTCCGGTATGATAAATCAAAGGGTCAGGACAATTTTAGGACAATTTAGAACACTCTGGTAATCGATAAATTCGCATTTGAACGGGATAAAGGCAAGAAAAGTGTTTTATGCGCTTCTATGCGAAAACGATGGGAATACGAGGTCTCGGAGTGAAAATTTAATTGACCTGGAAATCACAGATGGCGCAGGGGGTCCCTCTGCCGCCAATTATTCTGAAATGTTATCAGATTTAAACCCGGCGACCTCGAAAACTTTAGGACATCCACTTTTACAGGAACTGAAATAGTGTAACCTCCCTCCTTTTTTTAGATGGATATTGAAACTACAGTTAAATTGATTACATCATGTAGATACGTACTTTTGATGATAGAAAATCTTTAATTTATAGCTTAGTTCGTTTCGTAGTGAATGCAAAAACATAGAAGGATAAAGAGGAAGAGAGAAAGCGACTTCACGGGTATTTCGTAAAATCGAATTTTAAAATTCATGCAGATATCATTTTTCCTTCGAACAGCGGCTAGAAATATTGTGTGGAGCATGCGAAGTAGAATTTTAATTTATTACGCAATAAACCTGTTGAAATACAGCTTCAGCAAATCGAATCGGAAGGAATTCAAACTTCACTTTTTTACACTCGTGTATATAGTGAGTGAAACGAACGTCGAGCTATCGTAACCTCTTTACTAAACCCTGACGTCTTACAGATTAGTTTTCTAAAACTTTCTTTTATTTTGAGAATTAATGTTGGAACAGTGTAACAAATCAAAATACAGAGTAAGCATGTTCTCTCCTTTATGTATTCTTCTTATGGAAATACATCATACGTGCGTCGTTAAATTCGTCTTGGAGCTATCGTTACCTCTTTATTAAACCCTGACGTCTTACAGATTAGTTTTCTAATACATTCTTTTATTTTGAGTATTAATGTTGGGTCAATGTAACAAATCAAAATGCAGAGTAAGCAAAAACATGCTTTCTTCTTCCTTTATGTATTTTCCTTATGGAGGAGCTATCGTAACCTCTTTATTAAACCCTGACGTCTTACAGATTAGTTTCCTAATACATTCTTTTATTTTGAGAGTTAATGTTGGGACAGTGTAACAAATCAAAATGCAGAGTAAGCATGTTTTTTCCTTTATGTATTTTCCTTGTGGAAGTACATCATACGTGCGTTGTTAAATTCGTCTTGGAAATGTGGTGTGTAAGGGACCCCCTCCGATTACCATAACCTTGACATATATTGTCAAGGTCACCCTCCCGAGTGATCTTCACAAGGTTTTAGTCGTCACTCGTTGTCGCAGAAAAGATAAATATCTCAGAAAAACAATGTTATAAACATTACAATGACAGAAAAATCATATTTATTCTAGAAGATCAACTAATTTATCCCCCAAAAAGTGTTTCACGGTTTTATTAATTGTGTAAATATTCTGACGAATGAATTAAAATGGAACCCTGTATACAGTCAAACCTGTTTTTGTGCGGTAGATAGGGACCGTAGAAAACAAACCGCACAAAAAGAATATTCAGAAACTTCATAAATAGCTATATCAAATAATTTTTTCAGAACATATTAAGGAAAATGTTTTTTATGCGGTGGAGAGGGACCGCATAAAAAAAGTCTCAGTTAGAAAATATGTCAAAGCTTTAGGAAGTAGCGAGAAAGTGCTTTCCCAAAAAAATAAATAATTAAATTACATGTGGAAAATTTAAAAAAATTTTGATTTCTCATTTCAAACATGGAGAAATTTTCAAAATGTACATAATTCAATGCTACTCATCGAGTCCAGAACGCGCATATTCATGTGATAAACGGGTTTGTAATCGCTTTCCTCACTTGAAAATATTAGAGTGGATTTATTTTTTGTTACCATGTAGTCGGTGATAAGTTTTTGCGACGACGGTCGTTTAATCAGCGGCTTGTAAACGTCGCGATAGCCAGTTATACACGATCGAAGCTCCTTTTGGAATTTCAAACATCTTTCGGAATTGTTATCTATTTTAAGAAAATGCTTTTCCAATTTGCTGTTAAGTTATTGAGAATGTCACTATCAGTTACGGTTTCGTCCTTAATCATTTCGATAAGATCATTTTCGCTAAAAGTGTGAAAACCTTCTCCGCAGATGTTATGTGCTAGCGCAATAATTTCTTATGATAACGTGGACGTGTTTTCGGTTACATTCCTATCAATGACACAACAGAATCCCGATATTAATATACCGCATAAAAAAAATCGCATAAAACAAATCGCACAAAAAAATAGCATAAAAAAAGACTGCACAAAAACAGGTTTGACTGTACTTGTAAAGTGTGTCCAAAATTCACGCAAGATTTGAATTTCGCGCCATTTGTGCGGTAAAGTGTTGCCAACGAAAGAAAAAAAAACAGCGTTACAGCTGACAGTGCAGGGTTATTAAAAATGGAGAGCTACACGAAAGAACAACATGTACAGGCCGAGAAACAATTCAATTACTGCATCAGTATTTTCCTGGTCGTGTAATTTCCCGTTTTGGCGATCAGGATTGGTCGCCTAGATCGTGCGATTTAACGCCGTTGGACTTTTCTCCTTGGGGTTTTTTGAAGTCTAAGGTTTATGCCAGCAAGCCCACGACCACTCACGCCTTGAAGGAGGAAATCGTGAAATTGTATCAACGAAATTCAGCCACATTTATGCAAAACGGTGTAGTGGTAATTCTTAATGTATCTATATAATAAGTAATATATGTAAAGGGAGAGATGGAGGGAGAAATAGAGAGAGATGGAGGGAGAGATGAGAGAGAGGGAACCAGGAGGCTCAAAGGTGTTCCGTAGAGAGAAACAAGTCGGCTGCCATGATAACAGGCCCGTGATCAAGTTCTGAGGAAGATCGTGGACGAACGATCTGGCCAATAGTTGCCTTATTTCCCTCGGAAGGCCTGGCCCAGTATTGGCCATTGGATTTTAATCGGCGGACGAATAAAAGGCCGATTTATTTTATTGCTGACAGACATTGCTCCATAACGCACACCAAAAAGGAAAAGTTAAGCCCCTGTCTCTCTAATTGTTACTACTTGTCATTTGCATTTTGTTCATTTACTATTTAATTTTGTCTAATTCATCTTTCGGTTTATGTATCGTTTTATTCCAACGTAGCGTTTTATTCTTATATTTATTTATTTTCGTATTGTTATATTTTCCGTTAGAGCGATTATTTTATTATTTATTCTTTTAAGTTCGTTTCTGTATTGGTCTCGGTCTCTTTTTATTCTATTTATAATTTGCGCATCTTTTTATTTATTCTTGTTTGTTTAATATAGAGACCTTTTAGAATTCTTCGTTTCTCTTCATTGATTTGTGTCCTCTTTCTAAATCCAACTGTTACAACGGTCATGAAAAATTTCAACAAAAGAGTGCATATGTGCCAGCAAAGCCGTGGAGGCCACTTACCTGACATGCTATTCCATACATAACCTGTTATACTGTATGTATACTTTATGAATCAGTAAATAATTTACAATTTTTTATAATAAACCTGTGTTTTCTCTCAAAATTACTTCTTGCGTAAATCTTGGGCCAGCCTTTAAATCATTTCTTCCAAAAAGATAAACAAACTCACTTGTGGCATTAGAAACATCCGTTAAACAAGTTATATTCGTTCCGCGGAAATATGTTGAAACGTTAATAGCAGATTCCCGCTTAATGTTTCAACTTGTTTGAACGGAACTCATTGAAGAAAATAAAATGCAAGTTATTTGAGAAAAGAACGTTTTTCCTCGTTTCACCCTATTATTCGACAAAACCTTCCCATTATGCCTAACTGCGATCCTCTTCCCTCAGTCTTGATGTTTTCGACGTTTATACGAAAAGACTTGTCGGAGAGTACTAGCTCCCCCATTATTTCGGGTAATCGTCGTTTTACTGCAATTCACCGACAACAATCAGTCTAACGAGGAGCTCTTTTAGCCTCACGCTACCGCCAAGTGAGTCCAAGTAATCCCTGGGGTTAAACATAATCGACCGCCGTTGATACTTGGATGGTTGACCGAGAAACTCAGTCGAATATCGGGCACCTTTGGGTGAACACATATCAGGGTAGATGCCCATAATTTTCATTAATTGTTTCCTTTATAAACATTTATTTTCTTTAGCAAATCCATTCTGCCCCTTGGGCGATTCAAATGCCACATTACTCCCGCCGCTAGTACGCCGCACTGCCGGGGAGGGCAGTAGGTCCGCGAGGTCCGTCGATAAATGGCAGTGTACAGTGCATATTGCTCCGCGTAATTGCATCTACGCGTTTTTCGAAAATTTATATTTTCCCTTCTTTCATCTAAATCAACATTTTTTATTTCATCTGACCAAACAATAAAAATTAAAAACTAAATGTAATCGAGTAAAGGAAAAATTAGAAACTCAATTTGAAAACATTCTATTTAGCTAACACTAAAAATATACTCACACGAGTTAACGTTAACATTTTGGTATGTGCCAAATAAGATGTTGTTTTCAAATTGAGGTTCTAATGTTTCCTTTATTTAATTACATATAGTTTTTTATTCTTACTATTTCGTTAGATTGAATAGAATATCGTGTAGATTATTACAGACATAAGATTTTGAGGGAAGATATAAGTTTTCGAATAAATGTACATGCATTACGCGAGGCAAAATGTACTGTTAACATTCGGCAACATATCTTACTTAAGTTTCTAAAATCATGAAAGTACTAACATATTTGGCAAAGATAGTTGATTTCCATTTTTTGTAAAGAAAAAACGATTTATACTACATTTGTAACTGAAAAGGGAAAGAATAATGTATGTCGCAACGATCTTTTTCTATACTTAGGTGTTTTTCAAGAGATATATTTTTAGTTTTAACGACAAAGGATACATAGGGCTATTGATCGGATGAGTAGTAACGCATAAAAATATGCATTACTGTACTGAATAAATGTACATGCATTACGCGAGGTAAAATGTACTGTAACATTTGGCAACATATCTCCTTTAAGTTTCTAAAATCATGAAAGTACTAACATATTTGGCAAAGATAGTTTAGAGATTTATTAAAGATTCCCACCTTTTATAAGGAAAAAAACGATTTGAACTACATTTGTAACAGAAAAGGGAAAGAAGAATGTATTTCGCAACGATCTTTTTACATACTTAGGTGTTTGTCAAGAGATATATTTTTAGTTTTAACGACAAAGGGTACATAGGGCTATTGATCGGATGGGTAGTGACGCATAAAAAAATGCATTACTGTACGAGGCTCTAAATTCTTTTCGCCGTCGATAAAAGCATCGCGCGAAACGTAGTTTCTCCATGGCCTACGTGCTGTGTTTTCGTAAAAGGGTCGTACCTTTAGTTACATCTACGCCCCTGATGTGACACGTTAAAAAATAACACCTAACGTAAGGCGCCGGTTCGTGGAAATAGTGGCCGTGATGACAAGAGAAAATGTGGAGGGCATCAATAAACCGTGACACATTCTGAACTCTTCTACCTTTTACGGTTTATGAAGAGCTTTATACATCCATGCTACGATTTCTTGTTAAAGCATCTTTTGTCGCTCCTCTTAAGGTGATGTGAAACTCCCTTCGGGATCGAATCAGTCGATTGGAACACAACACTTTTTTTTGAGGGTATGAGACCAAACTGTCCGAAACTTTGACACATCACTCCTGATAATGTAAGAATTGTCCTGACACATTCAAAATTTGGATTTTTGGAACAAATTTTTTAACTTAGCCTTTTAACTGTTAAAAATGTGTTGGATGCGTTTTGTCAGAAATGAACCATGTACAATTTTCTATAAGACATCAATGAATGAGAATGAAAATTTTAAAGTCCTGGATTTATTACCACGTCGGGGTAGACCAAGAAAGTTTGAAAATATTGTACTGACCCCACTTTATAAAAATATAAGACAAATTACAACAGCGAAATTCAAGGACATAATGGACCTACTACGATATATACCACCGGAACATCGTGATTTCTTCAAATCCCTTTCACATACACAAAATGTAGATGAGCAGTAAATAGTTTTGTAATTTATGTAGTTAAAAAATGTTCTGAATTGCATAAATATTGTTTTTGAATTGTTGTAAAGATATATAAAATAAATTGAGTATTGTTTTTTTTCAATTTGAAGCATTTTGAATTATGTCGAATGGACTTAGGCTCTTTCAAATTTTATAACGAATCTGGTTGTTAATTTTGAAAGTGGCTTAACTCCATTCTTGGTAAGAGAACGCATATTATTCACTTAATAATTGCCATTATTTTAATAGGAACTGTCAATTTAACTCCTTCAGATACACTTAAGCGGTATGACTCATTGGTACCCTGTACGTATATTTTTAATTGCATTGAAACATAAACTCTTAAATATCTCAATTTAAGTATAAATGGACTTAAGCCACATTCAAAATAAACGGCTTATATAGTAAATCTCGGTACGTTTAGTGTTAAGTTAATCGAGAAATGGTATCCTGAAAAATTATAGGTTTTTAAACGAGACGGTCGAAAAAAGAAAGAAAATAATATGATTTCATTTAGAAAATAATCGTTGCGTGCTGCAACATTATAATTATAAATACTACATTTTGGTACTTATTTTCCCCACTTTCCCCCTTTGAGACTATGCAACTTTAATATGAAACTTTTTTCGATTACACGTTTGATTAACATGATATACTAACGACTCCTTAAAAATAGGATACCCTGAACCAGCCAATATCATCAATTCATATTGAACAAATATGTAACCCTCGATACATTATCAGATTTGTTTTGTTATTTAAAAAATTACAGTGCAGGAAAGATGTCGCGACATTTCCATTGTTTTTACCAAAAAAATAATATCTGGGTTTAGTATTAACGTGAGAAACTCAAACGTGGGAAATCGCATAATATCTTACAGAACTCATACCCCAGTGAACACTGTTATATAACTGTTGGGTAAATGTTACGTTTTCGAAACTAACATGTTATGTAGCATAAAAGTAACATGGAAGTTAGATGTTAGTTATTATTTCCCACTCAGTAAGGTAACGTGTTGTGTAACATGTTATATTAATGTTACATTAACGTTATAATATCAATTACCTTAACATAATATTAATTTTTCATACATTTAATAAAAAAGATGACGCAATTTTATCCAAAATTAAATCATTTTCTATTTTTAATTATTTTTTGGTACTTGACAATAGTTAGCTATTAAATGACAAATCAGACTTTCAATTAAAAAATGTAATGATAAACTATCTGATTTTATTTAAAGACAATTAGGATTTCATTCGACTAGCAAACAATGACTGATAATGTATAGGAGCGTATGAATTAAAGTCACATGTAATAAAATAATTGACAGTTAGCACCAATGTAGTGCCGTTTTGTTACAAATATGTGCTGCATATACATAGTAATATCGGTACAGTAACATAATGTAAGATGAGAGTAACAAAGTTATGCTACATTTATATAGATACGATAGTAACAAATGTTATGTAACCTGTTAGCTCCATGTTACATAACTGTTAAGTTACTGCATTGTAACAAATGTCATATAACTAGTTAGCTCTATGTTACGTAACTGTTAGGTTATTACATTGTAACAAACGTTATGTTATTTGTTAGCTTAAAGTTACGTAACTGTTAGGTTATTACATTGTAACAAACGTTATGTTATTTGTTAGTTTTAAATTACGTAACTGTTAGGTTTGGTGTTCAGTGGGTAAGTAGTCATCCGGAGTAACTGTCCGTATACTCGGTATAAATGAAATGAAATACTGCAATTATGACAATACTTACAAATAGTTCTTCTAACGTAATCTGAACATTGTTAACGTACGTTAAACGATGAAACTTTAACAGTGCACTTTTTTATGTTTTCAAGGTTAAACTCAATTTTTTATTGTGTAGAAAATTCTTTTACTTATCCATGAGAATTGAAAATTGGACGGCACCATTCACCTTGATCAGGCTGCTAGAAAACGTCCTGTAAACAAGAGGACGTCATTTATTCGGAATTCGATTGAAAAGCTAAATGCCCGGCTGCAAATTATACCAGTTTTGATTGCCAAAACCGGTGAATGCAGATCGCAGCATTAAACGAGACTGTCAGCCATATTTTCGTATGTCCGCTTTATTGTTCCTTTCCACGCTTCCCAGCTTTCATCGACTATTTGAAAGGGCTTTTGTTCACCAATTAAGGTGAAGTGAAACACGTCGAGGAACTTGAGCAACGTCGATAAAGAAGATTTTTCTAAATGCCTACGTTGCCGTCGTTTGTTTTTATATTGACAGCTGTATCGAATTATATTGGGCATTGTACCAAATGGCATACTCCACCTGTCGTTTTCGTACAATAATTATAAAGAAATCGAAGTAAAATTCAAGAAATCCCCCGAATTCATGCTTTCTGGGGGCCTAATTGACTGCAGAGGGACCCCCTGCGCCATCTGTGATTTTCTGGTCAATTAAATTTTCACTCCGAGACCTCGTATTACCATCGTTTTAGCATAGAAGCGCATACAACACTTTTTTTGCCTTTATCCCGTTCAAATGCGAGTTTATCGATTACCAGAGTGTTCTAAATTGTCGTAAAATTGTCCTGATCCTTTCGATTCTCATATCAGAGCCTTCGGTAATTGTATATTGATCGAAATATGAGAGCTCGACGCCATTTTGGTTCCGGTCTGGACTGAGTTAAAAAATTTGTTTGAAAAATCCAAATTTTGAATGTGTCAAGACAATTCTTAGATGATCAGGAGTGATGTGTCAAAGTTTCGGACAGTTTAGTCTAATACCCTTAAAAAAAAGTGTTGTATTCGAATCGACTGACTTGAAGGGGGTTTCACTTCACCTTAACTCGGGTAATAGACGTTACCCTGCATTAACGATGAGAGTTTAATTGCGCGGTAGTGACAAGGCGCAAAGCAATTTTAAACATTTTACGAACAAAAAAAAATACGTGTCGCTTAGTTTTTAGTCTACTTTAACATATTATATAAGAAATCAAATCGGAGAGATCGACCTGGGATACCTTCCTTGTTAGATGTAAGTAATAACTTAATTCGGACGTAAGATACATTATTTTAAATATACTGTTTTTCAAGCAGAGTTTCTTAAAATACTTCTCTACTCTACCTTTGATACATGATCAGCTAAAAACTGTTTATTTATTCAACAGTAGCACTCTACTGAACGAGGTAGCACATGGTTGACTTGTGTTCACTCCAGAAAATAACAATGTCGCTGTGTTACCTATTACAGCAGTAGGTTCACGTCTTTGAATAAATGTTTAATGAGAAAAAATATTCAAGCGTACAACCTAAAAGCACCTTAAACTCATAAAGAAAGAAAAATTCTATAAACACATCTGGTTTAATAATTAATTTTTGCTTAGAGAAAATTTTCGCTGGTAATCAATTTGAAGACATTTTATGTACTAATTTTTTTCCCTTGCCACGCAACGCGTGGTGCCATTACATAACAACAATTCCTAAATTTAAACATATGGCGCATCATATATACTTGTCATTATGTTAAATACCCTGTTAAAGACCCTTATAAAATTATCTAAGATGGGAGAAATTGACGTAATTTAATACTACTTATTATTATTAAGCAACGCGGGTTGCCATTAGATAACAACAATTGCCTAAATTGAAACATATAGCGCTACATATGTACGTATCCTTACTTTAAATACACTGTTAAAGACCCTGATAATATTATCTAAGATGGGAGAAATTGACGTAATTTAATACTAATTATTATTAAGCAACGCGTGATGCCATTAGGTAACAACAATTGTCTAAATTGAAGTATATAACGCTACTTATATACGTACCCTTATGTTAAATATACTGTTAAAGACCCTGATAATATTATCTAAGATGGGAGAAATTGACGTAATTTAATACTAATTATTATTAAGCAACGCATGATGCCATTAAATGACAATTGCCTAAATTGAAACATATAGCGCTACTTATATACTTGTCCTTATGTTAAATACTCTGATAAAGACCCTGATAATATTATCTAAGATGGGAGAAATTGACGTAATTTAATACTAATTATTATTAAGCAACGCGTTAGGCATACAGTTTAACGTACATTTGCATTCATTAGTGTCAGTAGGATTTAACGCGAATGTTGGAGTTATGTATCTCTGTATTTATCAGGGAATTTCTTACACTGCAACGTAGTCGAGGCAGCAATTAATTAGACCTATTGTGCACCGAGAGAAATTGATAGTACTTGTTACAATAGTCGCGAACTATAGTATTCTGTTTTCCTACAAAACATTCTGCCCTAGAACAAAACGAAGATATAATTACGGAGATGATGAATATTTTCTTGTGCGCAGTTAAACTTGCAATATTTTAAAGCGGAACAATTGAAAGCGTATTACAGTCAAATGTTAATTATGTGGGAAATTTTAAGGAAACAACAAATGTATAGGGCATGTAATATATATCTAATTAAACTACTTAGGTAACCGTAAGGCCAATAATTTAAATTAAGCTTTTACTCTGTTTGCATTACCTAACATAATTGAGTGTATCTTCTTCGACATTAAATAAACGAACATGTATTTATTATAATTATGGGTCGATGAAAGTGCTGTTCTGCGGTATTAATAATTGCCGACGACTTTCGGAAATAGCTATATAGATAGAATAAATAGAATAAATTAATTTTTGTTTGATATAAATTCCCCGAAAATTTGTATCAGACCATGTCACAAAAGACATGTTTCTTCCGTGGAAATAACTATTCTTGTAAGACATGCCATGAAGTCGTAAGGTGGTAAAAAATTATGATTACGCTATACACACTCCGTCAACAAATCTACACATCAAATTTTCCCTCGTCGGCATGTAGGATATCGACAACAAAAATCAATCAGCCCAGGCAATCCATGACGTGGAATATACGTAAATTAATCGTCTAAATTAGGTCTATAGGTATAGCAAATGTATGTCGTCTATCATCCACCTAAAAATATTTTTAAAGAACATANCACGTCGAGGAACTTGATCGACGTTGATAAAGAAGATTTTTCTAAATACCTACGACGCCGACGTTCGTTTTTATATTGACAGCTGTGTCGAATTATATTGACGCTTTGAGCAATGGCAATCAGTCCCCTATAAAGAGACTCGGTTGAGTCTCGCGCCAAGTACACCACCAGATGAGACCATATACGACATTAACTCAAATGACACTCCTGAAACTTATGAATGCTTTACGAATGTTCACGTCGAACATTTCGTTGTTCCCAGAATATGATACAAATATTTGAGATATACAGTGAATATTCATGGAACGCAGAATGTCCGCTCGGTGGACAATCATATATTATCCACAGGAATATTTGTTCAGATATTCAAAACATAATTAAACGATGACAATTTGGCTTGATATCAATAAACATTAGGATTGTTCCAGATGAAGATGTCGGCGGCTTAAGTGTGAAGTTGGCCGTGAAAAAAAAAATTAAGTCCTCTGTTGGGAAACAACGAAATTACTTTCCGAACAACCCAATACATCGTTGAAAATACGTTTAGAAAAATAAAAAGACACCTGCTGTAACCTAACATTTTTCATACATACTAAATGTTTATATCTGAATTTCAACTTGATAAAACTGATAATTCCGTCCATACTCTGATTTTTTATTCACTTCCTCAAGATCTGTGTCTAGAAATTGTGTTTTAGAAGTACTAATAGTTATCAATGAAAAATGAAAAGGTTTTCCCTGTAGCAGTAAAAGGTATATCGATTGTGTCCAACATTTTTCTTTTCTACCATTTACCGTCTTTTTGCAGGTTCTCTGCCCTGATTCTTATCAACGTATATAATCTCTTCCAGGAAAACCGATCGAATGCAAACTAGGTGTCCTTTGAACAAAATGACGAGATTAGGAATACGTAACACAGCGTCACTCATGAAACGTCTAATATTAGCACGAAGCTCATGGAAAATCCAGTCAGTAATGAAATGTATTGGGTTAGTGCATAAGTACGTGCGGTTCTTCGAACTATTGGGTTGTTCGGAAAGTAATTTCGTTGTTTCCCAACAGAGGACTTAATTTTTTTTTCACGGCCAACTTCACACTTAAGCCGCATAAACATTATATATTTTGACAGCTGATCTAGCAAGGCTCGCTTGTGAAAAAGTTTGATCGATTCTACGCAGTAGTTTTTTGGTATCTGTTTGGTGGGATTTCAAAGGAATCGTTTTTTTGAGATTCTACCGAACAACACAACGATCAATTCTGAAGTGTACTGTCACCAGCTGGACAAATTGAATGATTCACTTAAACGGAAGAGACCAGCATTGATCAATAGAAAAGGTGTAGAGTTTCACCAAGATAATGCGAGACCTCATACAAGTTTCTTAACTCGTCAAAATCTTCTACAGCTTGGATGGGATATACTGCCACCCCCACCATATTCTCCAGATCTGGCACCTTCTGATTATTACTTGTTCCGGTCTCTACAAAATTTTTTAGACGGTAAAATCTTTACTTCAAATGAGGAGGTCAAAAATCACCTGGATCAGTTTTTTGACAGCGAAAACCAAACATTTTATGAGCGTGGAATCATGCTACTGTCAGAAAGATGGCAAAAGGTATTGGACCGGAATGGACAATATATAATTCAATAAAATATTTATTCGCTATAAAAAAATCGTCTCATTTTCATAAAAAAAAAAAACGAAATTACTTTCCGAACAACCCAATAGGAGAACTAGTTACAAAAAAACGCACGAACATATGCACCAACCTACTGTTTTTCTTTTCGCGGAACACAGGGACAGGGTGTAAATCAACAATGGTCCAATCTATTGATCCTGGTAATGGGAGAATATCGACAGTCCAAACACCGAGCCCATCGTTAATACCTGCAGGGGGTAATCCGTATCACAGGGTCCTCCACATTGTTAACACGTTCCCGCGAATGGTCGGACGAAGATACAGGTCACCGCCCTTTGATCGATCTGTCGAATTTCGCGAACTTGAACCCGAGAATGCGTGCACCTATTGATCAGGGAAACGCTCAGCGAGGCTGTTCAATTTCGAAGCCCTCCACGAAATCAAGTTCCAATTGGATCAGTCGATATTGAATTTTGGTATTGGATCCTTCGTACCGAAAAGGCTGTTTAAACGATGACAATTTGGCTTGGTGTCAATAAACTTTAGAATTGTTCCAGATGAAGATGTCGCTTTGAGCAATGGCAATCAGTCCCCTATAAAGAGACTCGGTTGAGTCTCGCGCCAAGTACACCACCAGATGAGACCATATACGACATTAACTCAAATGACACTCCTGAAACTTATGAATGCTTTACGAATGTTCACGTCGAACATTTCGTTGTTCCCAGAATATGATACAAATATTTGAGATATACAGTGAATATTCATGGAACGCAGAATGTCCGCTCGGTGGACAATCATATATTATCCACAGGAATATTTGTTCAGATATTCAAAACATAATTAAACGATGACAATTTGGCTTGATATCAATAAACATTAGGATTGTTCCAGATGAAGATGTCGCTTTGAGCAATGGCAATCAGTCCCCTATAAAGAGACTCGGTTGAGTCTCGCGCCAAGTACACCACCAGATGAGACCATATACGACATTAACTCAAATGACACTCCTGAAACTTATGAATGCTTTACGAATGTTCACGTCGAACATTTCGTTGTTCCCAGAATATGATACAAATATTTGAGATATACAGTGAATATTCATGGAACGCAGAATGTCCGCTCGGTGGACAATCATATATTATCCACAGGAATATTTGTTCAGATATTCAAAACATAATTAAACGATGACAATTTGGCTTGATATCAATAAACATTAGGATTGTTCCAGATGAAGATGTCGCTTTGAGCAATGGCAATCAGTCCCCTATAAAGAGACTCGGTTGAGTCTCGCGCCAAGTACAC
>NW_019395053.1:0-7877 GCF_000612105.2 Orussus abietinus | reverse complement strand
TCCACCTGTCGTTTTCGTACAATAATTATAAAGAAATCGAAGTAAAACCCCAGAAATCCTCTGGATTCATGCTTTCTGAGGCCCTAATTGACTGCAGAGGGACCCCCTGCGCTATCTGTGATTTCCAGGTCAATTAAATTTTCACACCGAGACCTCGTATTACCATCGGTTTAGCATAGAAGCGCATAACACACTTTTCTGCCTTTATCCCGTTCAAATGCGAGTTTATCGATTACCAGAGTGTTTTAAATTGTCGTAAAATTGTCCTGACCCTTTCGATTCTCATATCAGAGCCTTCGATATTTGTATATTCATCGAAACATGAGAGCTCGACGCCATTTTGTTTTTGGTCTGGGCTAAGTTGAAACATTAAAAAAAAAAAATCAAAATTATGAACGTGTCAGGACAATTCTTAGATGATCACGAGTCATGTGTTAATGTTTCGGACAGTTTGGTCTAACACCCTTAAAAAAATGTGTCTTATTCGAGTCGACTGATTTGAGGGAGGATTCACTTCACCTTAAGGTGAAATGAAACACGTCGAGGAACTTGATCGACGTTGATAAAGAAGATTTTTCTAAATACCTACGTTTCCGACGTTCGTTTTTATATTGACAGCTGTGTCGAATTATATTGAGTATTGTACTAAATGGCATACTCCATCTGTCGTTTTCGTACAACAATTATAAGGAAATCGAAGGAAAATTCCAGAAATCCCCTGGATTCATTGTTTCTGAGGCCTAATTGACTGCAGACGTACCCCCTACACCATCTGTGATTTCCGTGTCAACTAAATTGTCACTCCGAGACCTTGTATTACCATCGGTTCAGCATAGAAGTGCATAAGACACATTTTTACCTTTATCCCCTTCAAATGCGAGTTTATCGATTACCAGAGTGTTCCAAATTGTCGTAAAATTGTCCTGACTCCTTCGCTTCTCATACCAGAGGCTTCAATACTTGTATATCGATCGAAATATATGAGCTCGATGCCATTTTGGTTCTGCTCTAGGCTAAGTCAAACCATTCTCTTTTTAAATTTAAATTTTGAAAGTGTCAGGACAATCCCTAGGTGTTCATGAGTCAAATGTCAAAGTTTCAGACTTTTCGATGTAATACTTTTAAAAAAAAGTGTCTTATTCGAATCGACTGATTTGAGGGGGGTTTCCTTTCACCTTAACTTCGTCAGTACAGTAATCATTCTCTGAGTCGTACTATATCGCACATTCGAAAGGAATGTAATTCAGGAAATTCTTTCAATCCCTATCAGTTGATAGCATTTGGATTCTTCAAAAATTATTCCAGGGAACGTAAAAAAAGACGACATAACTGCACCACGAGTGTTAATTTAATCTGCTGTAATAATGCGCATGAGATTCACGTTACACCAATATTTCACCCTCGTAATTAATCTCAATAATTGAATATCGGAAAACGGTGGGAAAGAGTCGGCGTTAATTGAGATAGCACATGTGATCAGCTGTTGAATATTCACAAGCTGATATTTAAATCTTTGACGTATTTGTAATCCTGACACCAAGGTGACCGTTGGAGGGACCGAATTTTTCGCTCGTATCTCGTTTCCAATCACCTCTGATAACAGTTGCCACGAGCTAGCTCTCGTTTACGTTATAAAATACGGCGCGGGAAATAGAGTTATAAAATTTGCAGAGCCCAGCGCGCAAACCGGGGCGGTATAAACGAAAAGGTAAAAATCAAATTCAGGGCTGCACGAAACGAGAGACAGTAAGTGGAAATTACGGAGAGAATTTCAGTCCACATTTGTAATGAGATTCTAGATGATATTTGGAAGACTGTCACGTAAAACGGGCAAACCTTCGATCGAAATAAAATCCCGCTTTCAAATTGAGTTTATAATTTTCTCTTTATTTGCTTACATTTAGTTTTAGTTTTTCATCACCTGGTTAGGTAAAAACCAACGTAGGTATTTAGAAAAATCTTCTTTACCGACGTCGATCAAGTTCCTCGACCTTAAGGTGAAGTGAAACCCCCTTCAAATCAGTCGATTCGAATACAACACTTTTTTTTAACAATCCGATTCGGTAGTTTTCATGTTCAAACTTGTCAATTTACTAGTTAGATATCTATTGCAAACTTGCACATTCAATATAGTGAAATTACTTGTTGCAAGGCGTTTTGTTGAAGGCTTTTATGAAAGCTCTGATAAAAAATTCTTTGCGCTCTTCCATTTCGATTTATGGCATCGGAGAGAATAATGCATTTTTAGGAACACAAAAAAAAAATTAATTTTGTAAATCATTTTTGAAGAATTCTTGCGTACCAAGGTAATTTCAGAATTTATTTATAAGATGTATTTAAGTAAATGTAAATAAATATTTTAGTTCTAGGTAAGGGTTGCTGTTATGACAAAAAATGTAGATCTTGAATTGCGAAAAAAATTAACCCAAATAAGAGGAAACCAATCACATATCGAATCCGATGCATCTGATACCGAACTAGATGAAATAGAAAATCGAGCTAATAGGATTGAATTTTCGAGCAGTGAAGATGAAGATCATCATATAGCTTCTAGAAAACGAAGAGCTCGTTTTCTATCTGAAAGTGAATCGTGCTAGTGATACCGATCGTTACATAACTCTTGGCAAAAAAGAAAGTACGATATATTCCTGATTTTGAAACCGAAAGTGAATTAGACCCTGCAGATAGATCCGATAATGAAGAAATTTCATCACAAAGGGCTGCTGATGGGACATTATGGGAAACATTGAAAGATGGTAAAAATACTGGTAGATTTCCCGGTCATACCAAATTCAAAGACGTCTCAGGGCCAGCTTCCTACTCCAAAAGAAATATTATACTTGGTACAGTAAAGAGTGCTTCCAGAATATATATGTAACAATTGTTTTGAATAAAGTTTCATTAAAATAAAATGTTATTTTTGTTCTAAAACTCAATTTTGATGTTTGAGTCAAACTGACTCATTTCAGGCAAAATAGGTATGTACCCAACATCCGGCAATCTAGTGTTAATGAGAATGCTAACATTTCTTCCACCATATCACATTGTACATATGGAGGCGTAGAATGTAAAATATAAATCCATATTGTTTTTATCAGTTTCTACCATTTGTGTGCTGGCCTTTTGCCAGCACTTCCTTGCAAAGTCAGTGATTCCGTTTCGTGAGTGGGAAGGCACAACGATCACCCCTAATTGGTGATCAGATATGCGATCCTATTGCGTCGTTTCAGGAGGGTCCCAAGTGTCATAAATCTCGACGCGACAGACACCGAGGGTGCCCGTGTTTGTCCCTGGAGGTCGGGCCTCTTCTTCCCTGCCGCCCATTACGTCTTATCTCTCTACGTTGATATATCAGGCATGTAGAATCCCTCTTGAACGTCTCAGTTGAGGAATCCTTCTGCTTTTCACATCTCGCATGATCGGCATTGCCACACATTTGAACCCGCACAGAAAAAAGTTCCCATATAAATTGACACCCTAGATCATTGGTTATTTCGATGCCACAATTAATAACAGTAAAATGACATTGTCTGGGTAGTATCACATTCAGCATCTAGATTTACACAAAGAATGTATTGTAGGCGGTCATTTGATATGATAACATCGGCATTGCCACACATTTCAACCCGCACAGAAAAGAAATTCCTATGTAAATTTACACCCTAGATTATTGGTTATTTCGATGCCACAATTAATAACAGTAAAATTACATTGTCTGGTTAGTATCACATTCAGCATCTAGATTTACACAAAGAATGTATTGTAGGCGGTCATTTGATATGATAACATCGGCATTGCCACACATTTGAACCCGCACAGAAAATAAATTCCTATGTAAATTTACACCCTAGATCATTGGTTATTTCGATGCCACAATTAATAACAGCAAAATTACATTGTCTGGATAGTATCACATTCAGCATCTAGATGTACACAAAGAATGTATTGTAGGCGATCATGTGATATGATAACATCGGCATTGCTACACATTTGAACCCGCACAGAATAAAAATTCCTATGTAAATTTACACCCTAGATTATTGGTTATTTCGATGCCACAATTAATAACAGTAAAATTACATTGTCTGGGTAGAATCACATTCAGCATCTAGATTTTCACAAAGAATGTATTGTAGGCGATCATTTGATATGTTAACATAAATGGTAATTTGAGGCGGATCTCAAAAGTAAGTTCCACTATTTTTTTAAATCCGTATGATTGACCGGAAACGTTTGAAATTTTGAAGGAATATTTGTCTGTGTGGAGTGCAAGTCCTGTAAAATCCCTATGCGTGTGCGTTCATCGCTAGGTCACTCACACACCAATCGCCTTGGAGACTCCACTCCTACCGCCGATTGAGAACTTCATGGTGTTATTCGTTTTTTACACTTTCACGTCCCCTTAATGGCTCGACTGGCCCAAACAGGCAATAAGTCCCTTTCTGGAAATTTGTCATCGATATTTCTATAGTCGCGATGAATTGAAAAACACATTACAGTCGCGCACGGGACAAATACATTGAATTTCAGATCACTTTTCCTCATTCTTACATTACTCCTGCCTCTATAAATAAAAAAAGTAATATTCTTTTTGCAGGATTCTTCTCCTTGCATCTCTACTTTCTAACCAGACCGAAAAAGGAAAACAGAAACTGAAACCAAACTAGTAAAACGGCAGGAAAAAACCTGACATTTTTCGTAAAAAAGAAACTACTGTTTTATGTCCTGGAAATACATTATATTTAAATTTTGTTGGAAAACTTGATTTTTTATAACCTGTATCAGTGATTCGGTCCGGAATTATTTGATTTTAAACTTGGAATGATTTTTAATTAATGGCGTTCACCACCAAAGTGGGGACGATGACTTCCACCGCTAGATTCCCACCGCTAGATGGAATTAGCAACGAATTCGGTGGGGGGTAACCAAAACATACTTTCTCGCTCGAATGAGGGAGACGCAACGCATAATGGGTGGTGTTTAGCAACGGGCGAAAAATGTGTGCGTATTTTGCACGTATAACACTCACCCAACGGTTAGACGCCTCTGGACTAGGCGCCGAAACGTGGGTGACCCCCGGCCGCCCGCACACGCCAGTTGGACGCTCCGCCTAGAGTCGGCAACAGTTGCTAAGGAATGCCCAAATTCCTCGCGAGAAACTCGAAAATCCTGAAAAAGGTGCTCCACGAGGACAACGATTTTGAGCGTATTTCACAACCGATCGAGCTCAACGAGTGCTCGTTTTAAAGATAAAATGTTGACGTGTGTTTATGTGGGAGCGATTTTCGATCGAGCACCTCCTTCCTAGGTAAAAGGGCATTGAAATTATGTCGTTGCACTTTTTTATATGAAAATGACCACTTATCGAAAATCGCTCCCATATAAACACAGGTCAACATTTCATCTTCGATATGAGCACTCGTTAAGCTCGATCGGTTTAGAAATACGTTCGGAATCGTTGTCCCCATGAGGCCCTGCAAAATCGCTAGAGTGGTGAGCGCCCTTAACGTAAAGAATACATACTTCGTTTAGATGTTTCTAGGGATTCCACAGTATCAGCCCGTTGCTGTTCAGCGATTTTCCTTTGTATTGCGCTTTCTTTGTGTCGAATTCGGAACCTGTTGTTATACTCTGTTTGTTGATTTACGCGCATACGATCGCATTTGCTTCTCTCCATTTCCAGCTACAAAAGCCGCAAGTTTGCGAATTTTTACATTTAACAAGCCGCATTCTATTCGGAAAAGCTAGAATTTTTATGTTACATTAATAAAGGAGGAATATTTTCACTACCTAATTTATTTAAGAAACGAAAATTCAACTATAAACTAATTCTCCTCTGTACAAGCACATATTACGGTAACGGCCAATTCGTTATTTAACCCTTTTAGTGCTGGGCGAAATAGGAATGCTAACATTTCTTCCACCATATCACATTGTANCTCCTGAAACTTATGAATGCTTTACGAATGTTCACGTCGAATATTTCGTTGTTCAGAGAATATGATACAAATATTTAACATATACAGTGAATATTCATGGAACGCAGAATGTCCGCTCGGCAAACAATCATAATATCCACAGGATTATTTGTTCCGATATTCAAAATATATTGTCATACTACTAATAAAAATATTGCATATATATACTAATGTAAAATGATCGGGTCTCAAATAATTTTTAGTCTAATTGACAAAGTTTTACGTGGACGTATTGAAGTAAAGAATATAATTTGACAATGGCATATAACAAGTTAAAAAGAAACGCACGGTAACATTCTACGGTAAATACTGAACATTAATCAGCGATCCCACATTTTTTCGTGAAGACTTTTAAGCATATTAAAGTAAAAGAGCTATATTAACAACAGTGATAATTGATGATTTAGATAACAATTAAACGATGACAATTCGGCTTGATATCAATAAACTTTCGAATTGTTCCAGATAAAGATGTCGCTTTGAGCAATGGCAATCAGTCCCCTATAAAGAGACTCGGTCGAGTCTCGCGCCAAGTACACCACCAGATGAGACCATATACGACATTAATTCAAATGACACTCCTGAAACTTATGAATGTTTTACAAATGTTCACGTCGAATATCTCGATGTTCAGAGAATATGATACAAATATTTAACATATACAGTGAATATTCATGGAACGCAGAATGTCCGCTCGGTGAACAATCATATATTATCCACAGGATTATTTGTTCAGATATTCAAAACATAATTAAACGATGACAATTTGGCTTGATATCAATAAACATTAGGATTGTTCCAGATGAAGATGTCGCTTTGAGCAATGGCAATCAGTCCCCTATAAAGAGACTCGGTTGAGTCTCGCGCCAAGTACACCACCACATGAAACCATATACGACATTAACCCAAATGACACTCCTGAAACTTATGAATGTTTTACGAATATTCACATCACAAAAATCAGTTCTCATCATCAAATCAGTTACCGCTTAACAAGTACAAATAAAATTTCATTAAATACAAAATTTCAGAACTTCGAGAAGTCAATAGCAACAGTCAATCAAGTTATGAAAAATCCTGAGAAAATATATTAAATAATATTCTTGCCGTCGAACATCTTCGCTTTATGGCCTCTTCTTGACTCTACAACTTGATTTTGAATTATTTTATTACTGGTGGCAAACTGCAACACCGATCATGTCGGTTTTCTTTTTTTAACATAATTCTTTTTTTAATACTTTTAACAACTAGATTGCACAGAGATTATTACGGCTCAACGAGATTCGTTCGGTTGAAAAGTTTCAGTGCCGGTTTCAATATTGAATGATTCACGTGAGACTCGATCTCCTGGAAGCCTTCGAAATTGAAATTTTTCAGTGAGCAATCCTCTATGTGACAGGTTTCCAGGCTGCCGACATTTTGCAAGTGCCACATCGACTGTATATTAAAAGGTAGTGGTCCGTGCCATTATTCGACAATTCAAAAGTACGCATTAATATTGCACAATGCTTAAGGTGAAGTGAAACACGTCGAGGAACTTGATCGACGTCGGTAAAAAGATTTTTCTAAATACCTACGCTGACGACGTTCGTTTTTATATCGACAGCTGTGTCGAATTATATTGGGTATTGTACCGAATGACGTACTCTACCTGTCTTTTTTGTACAATAATTATAAAGAACACAAAGTAAAACCCCAGAAATCCTCTGGATTCATGATTTCTGTGGCCCTAATTGACGCAGAGGCACCCCCTGCGCCATCTGTGATTTCCAGGTCAATTAAATTTTCCTCGGAGACCTCGTATTACCATCGGTTTAGCATAGAAGCGCATAACACACTTTTCTGCCTTTATCCCGTTCAAATGCGAGTTTATCGATTACCAGAGTGTTTTAAATTGTC
>NW_019395052.1:0-19854 GCF_000612105.2 Orussus abietinus | reverse complement strand
AATTGCAACTTTTCCCAAATGTTCGGGTGGCATTTCGATCTGTCGCTGAAAGAAGATAATATGATAAAATTTAAAGAAAGGAAGAATTTAACGTATGATACAGAAGGGGGCTTATCAGTCCCCTATCACCCAACCGTGATGGATATACGAGACATTTACATATTAGAAAATATTAGAAAATATTTAGAAATTATTCCATGCTACTAGGGGGTCATTTCTCTCTCTTCTCTCGTTCGGTGAGTCCTCGATCGAGAGATTCAAGAGGAAGGGCACCCCGCCGAGTCCTTCCTCGGTCCAGCGGAGTCCTTTCGGAAAATCAATCAACGCCGAGTGCTCTTTATTCCAATCCCATGATCCGGGGAGCCCAGCACATCCGGCGGTGGTCCAGACCGCCTCTCGGACGGTACTTTGTGCGATCCCGGCGATACCGCCACCAGATCCTCCCCTGTCGGCGGCCCTGTCACTCGGCCCTTATCCGAGTCCCTGCAACGCGTGTTATCTCTATCCCCGATGAAGCGGGGGGAGAAAAAGGGAGAAAAAGGGAGGGAGAGAGAGAAAGCGTCAAAAGGTTTGTTCGCGTTGACTGCACTTTCTACCCTCGAGGGTAACGAGGGTGCTACACTTTTCTTGAAAAGTGCAGAAGGGTAGATACACTTTCGTGCGACCTCCCGAAAGCCAGAAACATCAGGAAAGTCCAAGACGACCGATTTAGTGGAGAGGTACGCGATTTTGAGGTTATCCGTATCGGACGATGACGAATATGAAAATGTCATCCTTCCTTCTTGGGCTGTCTTCGTTTTCTTCAGATCCTACAATTCGTTCTATTACCTTCTAATTGTAGAGGATGAACGTTCCTTTCACGAATTACAGGTATTGAGGATCGATTAGGGTCAGGATATTGTTGCAGTAGAATGAAAAAAAATTTAAATACAAGAGGGAAACGTTATTGTATAGTTCGTTCCAAACGCGGTTAGGTAGTAATACATAATTATTGTAAATTGTTTCAAACGTTGTGTACAAAACTAAAACGCTAAATCGGTCTGTACGCGAAGAAGATGCATTAATAATTACTTCTGTTTATATTACCTTGAGNCCCCTGGGGCTCATCGCGTAGGGGGATAGGTTTGAAGCGCCATATGTGTGTACATATGTGCTCGGCGTTTTCTCTCCTCGACTTTACAACTCCCCGCCCCCGGTTTGGACATTCGACGCTGAGGAACCGTGTTTCTCCGGAATTCAAGGAAGGGCGGAAGTCGCTCTTTCGATTTTACAAGGGCAATTGAGTGCGGGGGGGGGAGGAGGAGTACCCCCCACGGGACGGCGGTTTCGATCGGGGACGATTGTTCGGGCTCGCGCACAACTCGCGGCCGTCGCTCGCCGTCGAGCTAAAGTGGCTCAATCTCGTGTTTGCGATTCCGAGCCGCCGTGGGGGGCGGGGAGGGGGGGAGGAGGAGGAGGAATCGATTTGGTCCGCTGGCCGGAGAAATTGGAGGGTCTTAGGAGCGAGAGGGGAGAGGGCGAGGGTTAAGTTGAAGGGGGAGACTTCTCCTCGGTTCGTTAGTGACTTTATAATAATGAGACTTCGAAGGGGGGTGGGGGGAGACGGACAGGGAGAGAGTCCGGTCGGATAAAGGAACTAGTCCTGGGGGGGTGGGGGGAGGGTGAAGGGAGGACTTCTGGAAAAGTGGAATCACCTCTAATCACTGCCCTTCCTCGGACCGGGAAGAATGGGGTACGAGGATGAGGGGGCGCATCTTCTAGGGATTCCCTAGGGAGGGGACACCCCCCCCCCCCGGACTGGGAACCGCGAACTGCGGAGGACAACCAGACTCGCGGAGACAACTTCGACCTGGAGGGAAAAAGGAAAGACAGGGGGGAGGGGGGAGAACAGTGGCAACCCTTTCTTCCTTCCGCGAAACTTCGATTTCCCCCGTGGTCGCGCATTCTCCCTCCGAGGGGGTTGCAAGGGGGTGGGCTAGGGGTGGCGGGGAAATCCGGCGAGAATTTTGAACGCCAGACATCCCGAATTTTGTCGGGGGTGAAATCTCCCGGAATTCGACGGATGCGCTCCCTTATCAGGGGGTAATTTCGACATCGGGAAGTGGGGGGGGGTCTTCGTTTTGTCCTTATCAGACGTATCGCGTGGTTTTTGCGAGATGCGAGGTCTTCGGATCTGCGAGCTCGAGATTTCGAATTCAAAAACCTATCGGATGCAGGTAGATACGGCCTCTTATCAGGGGGCACGTCCTTATCGGTACGGAGCGTCCCCCTTGTCCTGAGATCCGAGACGTCAAGGTAAATTGACCGACTGCGGAGCTTCAATTGGGAATACATCGGGACGAATTGTGAATTCGCGGAAAGGGGTAGTATCCGCGAGGAGGAGAAAGGGGTGGGTATGAAGATCCCCCTAAAAAAAAAGAAAAAAATTAAGACCCCACCTCGCGGTCTCCGAATTCCGAATATCGAATTCCAAAGCTACCAGGATATTCATTATCAATTTCATCCCTTATCAGGGGGATGTGTCCTTATAGATGCAGAGCGGCGACCCTTTATTGTTTCTCTTTTCTGTCCAGAAATTTCGCGAGATTCCCGAAATTCGGGATATCTCGGGGTAGACACACCGAATGGGCTTCAATTGGAAATGAAGGGGGATGGAATAAATTTCGGGAATCGGGGGGGGTGGTGCCGCCTCTCCGCGGGCCCAACGTGTCATTGTGTGCACGTGTGTGGGCGCCGCCGTGGTGTAGGTACTAGGTCTAGGTACACAGGTATACACTGGGTATCTACCCCTTGCGATACATAAATAACGATATCGGTGTTTTCGCAAGCACACACGGGCAACCCCCCGAGCGTGCACAAGGGCGGTTACTCCACCGTGGCGGTGGCTGCGGTATAACTCACCCCGTCGAGAGTTGAATAGAGTCACCGAAGGATCGATACCTATCGGTCGGGCTAAAACCCTGCCCGAGCTTATTCGATCTCCCCCCGCCACCCCCTGCCACCCCCTTGCCACCCCACTCTCTCGAACTCGCACTCGGCTACTTCGATTTTTGCCACTTCGGCCGATCATCGATCACGTCCCCCACCCCCCTTTTTTATTTCTGGGCATGACCACGTATGTTGAAGGGAACCCTCAAGTGCGTCCTGGACGGGGGAGGGGGCGCGTTTTTTTGGGGGGCCCCCAAGTTTAGGTGGGGGCGTTCGAGGGGGCTTCATAAATAATGCAGCGGGAAATTCGACTTCGAGGTCCGCTTCGAGGTCTTGGAAAATTTTATATTCCCGGGTTGTTTTTTCATTTCTTTTCTTTTCATGGGTTTTATGCACGAGTTTCCGGGAGGGGGGATATTATCTCGGGATTTTTAGTATATCATCCACCTCGGTTTCTTAACTCCCCCCGAAATTCCCTTAACACTTTTGCCCAACAATGACTCTCGAGATTCGTCATAGGATTTAAATGGCCATCACTATATCATGCAATGGCTAATTCCAAATTAAACGATGCTCTATTGAAAAATTTCACCACAACTAAATCCAAGCGCGAGGGGTTAGTTAACCCTTTGAGGCACGGTGGTATTAAAAGTGTCCCACCTTTTTAACGCGTGAATATGCACGGCGGTATTAAAACTGTCCCACCTTTTTAACGCGTGAATATGCACGGCGGCTTGAAAAGAAATGAAATTTCTGTGCAACGTGGGCCTTTTCGTTTTCTAAAATTCCGCGCCTCAAAGGGTTAATCCCATAAAAATGCCCTTAACCCTTTTGCCCAACAACGATTCTCTAGATTCGTTATAGGATTTAAATAGCCATCGCTATATCATGCAACGTCTAATTCCGAATTAAACGGTGCTTCATTGCAAAATTTTACCATAATTAAATCCAAGCAGAAGGGGTTGTTTAATCCCTTAAATATTCCTCGAGAATTCCTCGATCATCCCTGAGATAACCGAGTTAAGTCGTGAGAATCGATTAATCGATCGGAATCGCGCGCGACGGTTCGCGTCGGCCGGAGGGGTGGAGGCGCCGGAGGGGGTGGGAGTGGGTGGGTGGGAGGAGAATCAGAGGCCACATGTAGAACGCCAAGAACTCCGGGATTACTGAAATATGAATAGCGCTCTCTCGGCGGAGGCCGCTGAATTTGAGGTCGCCGCTCGGTGCAGCAATAATTCCGTCAGGATCGATACATGGGGTCGCTATAGGCCGGCTCAAAAGTCACCGGGGGTCGGCCACCCCCGGCGCACCCCGCCCGGTCCGCGCGCGCCCTCGTGCACATCCGCGCGAGCCACCCTCGTCGACGAGAGTTCCGTCTTTATCGATCCGGCCGGGGAGGGAGGGAGGGAGGGAGAGAGAGGGGGAGGCCCCCCGCCCCTGCGAGGACTCCCGAGGGATAGGCCGAGGGCCCAGGAAGCGGCTTCCCGAAATCTTGCGCCAGAGATTTTTTTTCACTAGTGTTGATAGGGATCAGGGGTGGAGGGATGATTAGGATTGGGATACTTGGGGACTCCCTCGGGGGAGGGATCGAGGCAAGGCCCAGGATTGGGAGTCACGAAATCCTGAAAGAGAGAATTTTTTAAGAGAATTCTTTTAATAGGGTGTTGATAAGAATTGGGTGGAGGGATGATTAGGATTGGGATACTTTGGGACTCCCTCGGGGGAGGGATCGAGGCAAGGCCCAGGATTGGGAGTCACGAAAACCTGTAAGAGAGAATTTTTTAAGAGAATTCTTTTAATAGGGCGTTGATAAGGATTGGGGTGGAGGGATAATTGGGATTGGGATACTTGGGAACTCCCTCCGGATAAGGATCTAAGCAAGGACCAGGATGTGGAGTCACGAAATCCTGCAAGAGAGAATTTTTTGACAGGATTTTTTTACTAGAGTGTTGATAAGGATTGGGGTGGAGGGATAATTAGGATTGGGATACTTTGGGACTCCCTCGGGGTAGGGATCGAGGCGAGGCCCATCGTTGGAATTGATTTTTGAATACAACACTGATAACGATAATGGATGTACCGATAACACCGATTGCAGTCCCTGAGGGCTCCCAAGGGATAGGCGAAAGGGTCGTGACGAGACCCAGAAAGCAGTTCCTGAAATTCCAGATAGCAAAATTATTGCGGATCGATTTTCGACAATGTCATTGATAAGGATTAACATTGTACCGATAATGCCGATTATACTCCAATGCGTCATACCGATGACTCCCTCGGGATAGAAACCGCGACGAGGCCTTGGAAGCGGTTTCCCGAAATCCTCCACGAGAGGGTGGTCGGGATCGATTTTTGATTAGGATATGATAACAACGATAATATAACTAATTGTACCGACAAGTACAGCGATAACGAGAGATGACCAATGACCGACTATAAATTTGTGGGAAATTGGTTTCTTATCCTCTTCTTTTTTTCTCTTTTTGGAAAAGTCGCCTGGGTTTATCTTGAACGAGTCTCTTTCCGTTCCTTGGACGTCCGTTAAGGGGTCGATAAGACGGGGGAAGGAAAGGGGGGGAGGTCGTAAAAAGAGGAGGGATGGTGGTGATTGCCACTAATTTTTAGTTAGCGCAGTGCCAGGGGAGTCGTTAACCCTTTGGCCCAGTGGACCACGGAGAGAGAGAGAGGGGATAAGAGGGAAGAAAAGAGGGAGATAGTGGAGGAGAAAGGAGGGGGAGAGGAGGAATGTCCTGATCAGGCGGGAGAGACGGGAAATACGTCGAAGCGCGGGTTACAGAGTCGGCCCGCGTGATTGGGAAGAGATGCCGAGGATGTAAGCCGAAGGGTGGAAAGGGCGAGAGAAGGGAAAAGGTACAGGTAGAGGGGTGGAGAGAGAGGAAGAGAGAGGGAGAAGAGCATGGACAGCATTGGGGGGAGAGAGATGCGGGAAGGACGCGGTTGCCGTGGCGACCGGGGACGCGCTAACGGCGTTAAGCGGTAACCAGGGGCTACGGGTCGCGTTGTACGGTAACCCATGGCAACCGCTGGCGTCCTATGGTAACCAAGGACGCCCCTCCAGGCCCCAACAGGTGAATTCGGTGAATCCGTGAACGTGACCCCGCATTTAGGGCTTGTCATTCCGAGGCATTTGTGGCCTAGCTTTGTAAGAGACGAATTCCTTGATTTAAAGGGATGCATTTCTTATCATTACGGGGTCAGTTCCGTGATTATAAGAGAGCTTGGAGTTTCCGGACTCGCACAGGGGTTTAAGGAGTCTGAGAGGGACGTCGGACAAGTCAGCCTTTGATTTTAAGGAACTTGTTCGTGGGTTTAAGGTTATGTCAAAATGATGTCAAGAAGTCTTATTTGTGAATCTTTTCTCCGAATTGGGTGTACCTATTTTGTTTCAAATTTTACCTCATGAATAAGTAGACCCTAAGGTGAGTCCTGAAATTCTCGAAATTTCATCTGTTATTAAAATTGTTGAAAATGTGAAATTATTTCAAAATTGTAATTTCATGGGTTTCGGGACCTTCCTTGTAGCCTCCAAATTCACATTGTCAAAGTTTCAGGCAATTCGGTGCGTATCAGTACGGAGAAAAGTTTCATTAACTGTTCGACGCCACTTTCACATAACCTTAACGCGAGCACCGCCACCCCTAGGGCCGCGAGATCGGCGACAACAAATCTCGAAATATGTCCCCGACCTTTGTGGGGAGGACCAGGGGTAACCCGAGTCTCCCCGTGTGTACTCAGCTTACGGACGCGGGCAAACATGTCCTTTGTACACTCGCCCCCTCTTTTTCTTTCGTCCCCCCTTACCACGGTATCACGACCAAATTATGGCAGCACGTCGGAAAGATTGCGAGTGCGTTCCGCCGCGGTAACTCCGTACTCGAGGGGGGCCATAAAACGTGAAATTGATCCATCGAGGTTTATTTCGCCGCGAGGTCGCTCCCTCGAGGGAGGGGGACTTTTTTATCGGGCCGAGTACATTTTTCCAGGTTTCCTCCAATAAGACGATTCCCCGGAAGAAGGGGGCCCGCCGTTTCCTCCCTCGCACTCCAAATCGATCGGCACTAATGGGTCGATATCATTTCCTCTTATCATGTCCTGGAAAGGGCCCCCTCTTCTCCTCGAGAAACCTTCACCAACGCGGAATTGATAACGACTTAATGATTTGATAATCGAATGGGGCCGCTTGTCGAGGGATTGCAAAATGGGCCTTATCGAGCCCCTCGGCCAGAAATTTGTACTCCGAAGAGAAATTCAGGTCGAAAGTCAAGGGGGCACGCTCTTGAAACAGAAATTTTGGGCCCAAAGCCAACATACCCCATAAGGCCCCCTCCTTTTTTTTTTTTTTTTTTTCATAAACCGTGTAATTCGTCATCCCTGAAGAGGGGGCCCGTTTTGCCCCGCGGTGTCACGTGACACGGTTGAGCCCCACGGATCGCTCTAATGGGCCCTAAGTGGGCCCCTGCCCCCCGGAAAAAAAAAATTCCTTCCAAGAAGGGCTCCTCAAAGAGCGCCCTGTTACGAGAGGAGCCCCGAAGACGAGGGGGACCCCTACGGGGTCCCGAGGGAACGGTTTACGAAATTCCGAGGTAACTCGACACCCCTGCCACGCCTTCCCCCCCTGTTCCCTTTTTCCTTCCCTGGGGGGGTTGTTGGCCGTAGGAAAACAGTAAGCTCTGTGTGTCGGCCGAAAGGTGGCCATTGTGAAAATGTCCGCTCCAGAGTCTCCCGCGGGAGAGCCGGGAGAGCAGGGAGGGAGCGGGGGAGTCTCTTAACGGGGCGCGTTCGTTGTACACTGTATTATTCCGGGTTGCTGTGGCACCCCTTTCAAGGGGTCGATTTCCCGGCTTAAAGGGATTATTAGAAATTTCGTAGTTGTTTTGAAAATTGGAAAAAATGTTCCCGCTCCCTCTTTGCTTCTAAATAGTGCCATAGAGATTGATGATAAGGTCGCGCATCAATTTCCTCTGTCAGAGATTTCAGTATATTGCACCGTATTGCAAGGATTTTCCTTTCAAGGGGTCGATTTCCCGGTTTAAAGGGATTATTAGAAATTTCGTAGTTGTTTTGAAAATTGGAAAAAATGTTCCCGCTCCCCCTTTGCTTCTAAATAATGGCATAGAGATTGATGATAAGGTCGCACATCAATTTCCTCTGTCAGCGATTTCACTATATTGCACCGTATTGCAAGGATTTTCCTTTCAAGGGGTTGATTTCCCGGCTTAAAGGGATTATTAGAAATTTCGTAGTTGTTTTGAAAATTGGAAAAAATGTTCCCACTCCCTCTTTGCTTCTAATTAGTGCCATAGAGATTGATGATAAGGTCGCACATCAATTTCCTCTGTCAGAGATTTCACTATATTGCATCTTATTGCAACGATTTTCCTTTCAAGGGGTCAATTTCCCGGCTTAAAGGGATTATTTGAAATTTCGTAATTGTTTCTCCCAAATAGTGGTAGAGAGAGATTGAGGATAAAAGTGGCAAATAAATTTCACCTGTCAAGCATTTTACTGAATCATACAGTTTTGCCACCATTCCCCTGTGATATCGATTTCCCGGTTTAAAGGGATTAGATTAATGGTAATTGTTTCGAAATTTGGAAAAAATTCCTGCCTCTCCTTTTACACCTATATAATGACAGAGATTGAGGAGAAAAGTTACTTATAAATCCCCCCCCCTGTCAGGAATTTTACCGAATTACAACGTATTGCAACGATTCTACTTTCAAGGTTTCGATTTCCCGATTTAAAGGGATTAAAAATTGGCAATTTGGAAAAAAAAAAAATGTCTCCCTCTTTTACTCCTAAGCAGTGGCACAGAGATTGAAGATAAACATCGCACATAAATTCATCCCACAGGAATTTCTGGGGGAGCCCTCGAAACGTCCCTAGGGAATTTTTGACGTCCTCGAAATGGGAAAGGAAGTCTTATTTCGAGTCGACACGCAACCCTGAAAAAAAGAAAATATAGTCGCGCGGGGACGTAGTTGAGCGTTTTGTTTCACGATTTAAGGGGGTGGAGAAGTGAGGTGAAGGGGAGGGGGGAGACAGAAGGCAGAAAAAGAGAGAGAGAGAGTGGAAGAGGACTCGTAATTACGGGAGTGCCCCGGGAGGCGCGATTACGCTAAACGTGCCCCGATAAACACTCTCGTTTTTCAGCCCCCCGGGAGAAAGCGTAGATAAGTACAGAGAGAGGGAAAGAGAGAAACGGGATGAGAGTGAGAGCGAAAGGGGAAGAACGGAGTCCCACCTTCTGCGAGACTCTTTTCGACCTCGATGATTAAGGTCGGCCTTGACCTGCCTTCCTCTATCTTCCTGTTTTCTCTTTCATTCGCATGTTCTGGGACTCTTCTTACACTTATCCTCCTCCATTCTTCTTTATTGGTGACTTTGGACGTGGATTCTCTCTTGTCTCACTTCCTCCCCCCTTTATTCGCATTTTTGGAACTTGCTTCTCCTTTCCTTTTTCATCCTCCTTTATTAGCATTTTTCGAACTTGATTCTCTTTTCCTTTTTCATCCTCCTTTATTAGCATTTTTTTGAAATTTCATTCACTCCTTCATTCCCCTTTAGTCGCATTTCTGGAACTTGATTCTCTCTTTTCCTCCCTCATTCCCTTTTATTCGCATTTTGGGAACTCGATTCTCCCTTTTCCTCATTCATCCCCCTCTATCCACACCATTGCAATTTCATTCTTTTCCTTCTTCATTCCATTTTATTCGCACTTTCGGATCTCCATCCATTGTGATTATTACCCCGGTTTTCATTATTTCATACACAGAGATTGTTATCGGTATCACAACAGAGATGTGGGGGATGGATATGGGGTTGTCGTTCATCCCCTAGTAGCACAAAATATTTGTCCTATATTTTCAATACATTTAACGAATATCGTACATTTTATAAATATTCAGGAAACATTTGAAATATTTGCTTGCGTTTACTTAACAATATTATTCCTATAATATTNGAAACTCTTCATTTTCGATTCTAAGCCTGCAAGAAGCGTAAAACATCGAAAACGTGCCCGCACCACGCCATGTTGGTTCTAGTCCATGATAAGTAAATCAATTTTTCATGAAAAACGAAATTTCATGAGTTTCAGGAGCTACATTAGGGCCTCCACGTTCTCGGGGTAAAATTTGAAATGAATCGGTACATCCAATTCGGAGAATACTTTCCCCAACGATTTGACTTTTCAGCTATATATATATAGGCTGACTCTTTCATGTCCTCTTAAATCCTCCTTAAAAATTATAATTTTCAATGTGTCAGGACAATTCTTACATGATCACGAGACATGTGTCATAGTTTCGGGCAGTTTGGTCCAATACCCTTAAAAAAAATTTTTCCTCCTTAAAAATTCAAATTTTTAATGCGTCAGGACAATTCTTACATGATCACAAGACATGTGTCAGAGTTCCGGGCAGTTTGGTCCAATACCCTTAAACAAATTTTATTCGAATCGACCGATTTGAGGGGGGTTTCACCTTACACTTATGGAAAACCATTAAAAAAAAAAAATGAAGAAAAATCCAATACTCTTGTTTGCTCTTATCACATCTCATGGTTACAGTGATCGCGCGGAATTGTGATACTCCCCAGCATCCCATCAAGATTAATCATCTTCGAGCGGATTATTAAAAAAATTGGGGGAAAAAATTGCGGGGACTTATCAGCCGCTGATAAGACATCGAATGGCGGGGGGATACTGCCGAGATTCGAATTCCTCCGAAAGGGGCACGGCACCTCCAGGTTTCGCGTTTCCGTGTTTTGCCTTCTGTTTGGCTTGGCCTCCGCTTGCCAATTATGTATGCATCTCGCGGTTAGGCGCGTTTCCAAGATCGCTTTTATCCCATTCGGCCTGCATCTCGTATTCTACCGGCGAGCGAAGTGAGCGGGATGGTGGAGGGCGGAATTGCCGGACGCTTTTCGAAATTCCATTTAACGCGGCCCTCGTTTTCCGAAATGCGGCCTTATCGGCAACGAGATACCAAGGGGAAGCGAAATGATTATAGGAGGGATGATAAAACTAAATGGAATAGGGAATAATAATTGCGAAAGGGAATTAGGATGTTCATTGGGTCGGGGGGTGATTTCCATTCGATTTTTGGTGAATTTCAAAATTTGGAATGTTGAAGAGGAGAAAAATCAAAACATAAAGGAAGACTGAATTGACAATTAAATTGAATGTGCTGCAATTTAATTTCGGAGATTCACGAGATTTAAGAGGAATTTTTGTACTTAATTCTAAAGCATATCGGTTGTTACCTTAGATTATCTACTTATCATTTTATTGTCAGAACAGGAAGACATAAAGGGAGATTAAATTGACAATCAAATTGAATGTGCTGCAATTTAATTTCGGAGATTCACGAGATTTAAGAGGAATTTTTGTACTTAATTCTGAAGCTCGTCACTTGTTATCTTAAATTATCTACTTATCATTTTATTGTTCGATTATGACATAAAGAGAGATTGAATTGTCAATCAAATTACATGTGCTGAATATCAATTGCGGAAATTCACGAGATTTAAGATGAATTTCTATACTCAATTCCTATTTCAAAAGAAGATAAAAAATTCCTCGCTTGTTATCTTAGATTATCTACTTATCATTTGATTGACCCTCGTGTGGGATTTTTCAGGAACAGCAATAACTCCACATCGTCATGAACCTCGGTCAATGATCGTAAAGCATAATTATTCCCAGAAAGTGATATGCACGCGATGACCCCGCGAACATCAATTCCATCTCGTTATCACCGCACACCCCGCGTTATCGGCGCGTACCCGAATCATTTAATTAGGATTCTTCCCGAAGTTATTTCTACATTTCCCGAAACCGTCCTAATATCGAGAGATGATTATCTCGTTCGGTAGAAAACGACCGATAACGAGGTTAAGGGGGTCCGTGATACAGAAGGGGGCTTATCAGTCCCCTATCACCCAACCGTGATGGATATACGAGACATTTACAGGGAACTCGACAATTAGAATTAATTGTCGCGGATGCTGCAGCGGCTCTTCTAAATTCATCTCGCATGTATTATTAGACTGGGGTGACGCGACGAGGGGCCGTGATAAGAACGGGGTCGGGGGTTGATAACGATCTTACACGGTTTTAGAACTGACTTTTCGGGAGCAAAAACAAAAGGGTCTTCCCTGTCCCTCGGGACCGACACATCCAAACTTAGACACGGACCAGATTTATCTTCCCCTTTCCAACTGTTATCTCTTATCAGAGTCTCGAAAATCGAAAACTCGAGCAGATTCTCTCGTCTCGTTTAAATCGACCTTACTTTCTCTAATTACCACTCGCCGGACGCAGACTTTATTTATTTATTTTTCTTCTTTGACGTCGCCCTGCTGCGAATGTCGCGACTCGCGGCACAATTAGGGCCAATCAGATCAATTGTCCAAAAGAAGTCGTTCATACGCGTGGGTTAGGCCGCTGTCAAGACTTCTATTTAGACAAGGTCGCCTGAACAAGTCGAAAGATTACGAAATAAATTAAAACAAGACATACATTAATAACACGGTCAACTAAAATATTCTTTATAAAATGTTCATCTCGCGAAAGATGTATTTTTCTAAATTGGACATTTGTAAGGTGATATGAAAGATGTACTTTTCTAAATTCGACGTTTTTAAGGTGAGATGAAAAAGTCACGGGTTCCATCACACTCTGTATTTATTATCAAAAATAACCAATCAGGCGTCAATCAGCCGACAATTCATTTTCAATTAATTATTACAAGCAAGTTATTCACCGTGCAAACAAATGATACAGAACTTTTCAACGCCATTTCCAACGAAAATAATGATCTATAAAACCATGGTCACGAGTTCTGCCACTTTCCGCACTTATCAAAACAAATCAAAGTTAATCATGCGTCGATCAGCCGACAATTCATTTTCAATTAATTATTACAGACAAATGACACACCACCGTAAGAAATTTCTCAGAACTTTTCGACTCTATTTTCGACCATTTTGATATCGGTGTGCAGCAGGAATCCTATTATGCGCTGTACACCCTACACACAACATGTATATTTATATACACGTATAGGACATGCCGGAACGATGAAAGGTGGAATATAAGAAACTATCGTCCCGGTCCCTTTTTATCCGGAAGAAGACGGAAGCGACGCAGACGGAGCCTCGGAGGTTTTTAGGAGTGCTCCGAGAAGAAAAGTCCGGCACGAAAGGATATTGGAAAGTTTATCCTGCCCGCTTGCCGGATGAAGCTTCGTGGGGCGAAAAGGGCCACCCCCCCGGGGGGGCAAAACGACCGGGCAGTAAACCTTGCATCTGGATTCGATTCAATAAAAGGGGGGCCCCGATGTGCGCCCACCGGCAATGATTTAAGCGAAAAGCCCGCCTGCGCCGAAAAGGCCCAATAAATAGGAGAACGGCACGTGAGAGGAATTTCGGAAAATTCGGCAAGCCCACCCCCTCCGCCCCCCAACGGGTGGAGTCGATAAAATTTTCACGGGGTGTCGCGACTCGTCCAATTGGGGATTACCTCCTCGAAATGTTTTTCAAGGAACATGTTTCAATTTTTTTTTTTGTCGGTGATGAAATGAAATGTGAGCGGTGGTTAAATCATTCAGTCGGGAGGAAGGTTCATTTTTTTCTGCCGGGGTGATGGGGAAATTATTTCCAAGGGGTGGGTTTTTCGAGCGAGGGTGGCACTCTCTTGGTTTTATGTCGGTTTTGTTTGTTTTTTTGGGTTTATTTTTTTTTTTTTCAAGGAATATGTAATTATATCTGTGGTGAAGTGAAATATAAATGATTCAATGGGGATGAAAATTTATTTTTTTGCCGCGGTGATGGGGAAATTGTTTTTGCGGGGTGGTTTTTTTGAGCGAGGGTGGAACTCTCTTGGTTTTATGTCGGAGTTGGGGGTAAACTATTTTGGGTATTTAGGGGGCTATCGGGGCGATATCATATAGGGGGTGGCTTAGTGGGTGGCCGTTATCACGACATCTCGATACGCCCGATGGGATAGAATTAAATCAGTGGAAGTGGAGGAAACTTTACCCCCTATCTACCCTATCTAGGATTCCCTATTCACCCCCCGTACTCCGGGATAATGGAATTTCGAAATCGTCCCCACGTGGTCTGGATTCGTTTTAGGGGCGAGAGAGGGAAGGAAGTGGGGAATAGGGGGATGTATGTAAAGTACCGAAGACATGTGAAGTGGTTGAAATAAAAGAGAATAAATGAAATATCTAGAATATGTATAAAATGTCCGGAGCATCTAATATATGTAAATATCCACACATCTACAAAATATATAAAATATCCTGAACATCTAGAATACCTAGAACATCTCTCGGGTTATTTTGTACATTCGAATCGTTTCCTTTGTATTTGAAAAATATAGTTAAAATAAAATGTGGATTCTAACAATACTAATCGATAGTATATTCCCTTTTGTTGCTGGATTTCCCCAATATTCAATCAGTCTTTTCATTTCTCACTTAAAGGAAATGATACGACGCTAACTGCAACTTACGATGATAAATCGAACAATATTAATCAATAGTATATGTTCTTCCTCGTTAATTGCAACTTTTCCCAAATGTTCGGGTGGCATTTCGATCTGTCGCTGAAAGAAGATAATATGATAAAATTTAAAGAAAGGAAGAATTTAACGTAAGGAGATAATATGATTAAAAGTTTTATAAATATTTTCATTTTTTACTATGTTTATATGACACTTTAATATCAATCTAAGCGCATTTGGCTACGTTTATGAACACTGAAGGCGGCATTTCTGGATTGATTTATATCCAAAGTGTTGAAAAAGTTGAGAATTATCCGAAACGTCCGAAACACCTGGAGTATATTTCCACGGGGTGAGTTGTACGCAAAGAAGACTGCCGATAAGGGAATAAAATTTCATAAATATTTTGACTTTTTCGTATGTATATATGACACTTTCATGTCAATCTAAGAGCATTTGGCTACGTTTATGAACACCGACAAAAGTTGAGAATTATCCGAAACGTACGAAACACCTTGAGTATATTTCCACGGGGTGAGTTGTACGCAAAGAAGACTGCCGATAAGGGAATAAAATTGCATAAATATTATGACTTCTTCCTATGTATATTTGACACTTTCATATCAATCTAAGCGCATTTGGCTACGTTTATGAACACCGACAAAAGTTGAGAATTATCCGAAACGTCCGAAACACCTGGAGTATATTTCCACGGGGTGAGTTCCAGGGGTGAGTCGTACGTAAAGGAGACTGCCGATAAGGGAGGTTATCGCGTGCGGGCGTGCATACATGTCGCCTGCATATCGGGTGCACCGTGTGCATCGTATGCATCATAACTGCGTACACGGTTCGGCTATCCCGAGGGCAACGACGCGGCCGTTCCGCCGCGTTTTATCCGCGGCCGAATATGTGCCGATACCCGAAAGATAGCGCGCCCGTTTCGGCCGACCCCTCGAAAAATCATCCCCGATTGGCTCGGGGCCACCCCTCAAGATTGCAGCTCAGATAATTCCCGTAACGAATGGCCTCGCCGATAGTCCGACTCGGATTCGGAGGGTGGCTGGACTTGGACAGAGGAAAAAGTACCACGCACGAAGGGGTGGCGTGAGACCCACCCCTCTTCGAACTTCACATCGCCTCGGCTATTTCTTCCCCGTAGTCGGAAAAATTCTTAGGAATTATTCAGCACGGTCTTCTCGATCTTCGGGGAATTTCTTTCGGATTTATTGCAGATTTATTAACCCTTTGGCTACTAAGAGCGCCCGACGTTTGGTCCAATATTGCCTGCACGGTCAGACGAATTTCGCCCGTATGTCGAAATGGCTCGGTGTTCGAAGGGTTAAAGAATTGATGTCAAACAGCAATCGCCCCCACTCTGTATAATTATTCGGCAGCATCGTGGCTTTAGAAAAACACCGGCAACCTCGTGGCAGCCTTAACCCTTTGGCTACTAAAAGCGCCTGAAGGCGCCCGACGTTTGGTCCAATATCGCCTGCACGGTCAGACGAATTTCGCCCATATGTCGAAATGGCTCAGTGTTCAGAGGGTTAAAGATTGTTTTTAAGATATTAGGATTTATTGGAGGTATTAAGAGGATATAAAAGAGTGAGCCAATACATGTATATACGTTCTCGACATTCAACTTCATTTACCCCGCCACTTCGTCAAGATTTTTTCTTCTCAACGATCATAATTATTTGCAACCCTTACAAAATGAGTTACACAATGCCTACAAACGGCGCGAACGTTTATAACGTTTAATTATTTTTCAATTTCATTTAACCCCCCATTTCGTCAAGACTCTTTCTTATCAAGCTTCCCTCCAAGACCGATCATAATTATTCGCAACCCTTACAAAATGAGTTACAGAAGGCCAACAAACCGCGCGAACGTTTATAACGTTTAACTTGAATTCAGCCCCCTTATCAAAGAGAATTTCCATCCGTGGGATCTTCAGGCACGACTACAATGATTCCCAACCCCCGGGAATGAATTAACAAACCCCAAGAAACGGCGTTTAAGTTTTCAACGTTCAATTCCGGTATTTTCCCCGCCATTTCGTCGAGACCTCTCTTATCTCTTTTTCAATCAAAGAAGCTTCTCCTCGAGGGATGATTGCAACTATTTGCAACCCCCGAACAATAAGTCAGACGAGGTTAACAGACCGCGTAAACGGCGTTTGAGCATCGCGCCGACAATGGCCCTCGTTAACAGGGCACTCGGGCGGTTTCCCCCCATTTTTTACGGGGAACACGGTGGATTATTAGCCCCCCCCTCCCACCCCCAGGGGGAATAAATTAAGCGCGAGCCCGAATTAAAAAGCCATATCGCCATTTTCCACCCCCCAGCATCCGAGGGCGGTCCAGCGCGTGATCTCTCCGCCAGCTGACCTGATAAATCGCCAACAATTACTCGACACTGTCGTCGACCAAGGGATGCACATATGTCCCTTCCGAATAAGGGGGATGACAATTTCAATCCACCCCCTGAGGGATGGATTTTTGTCCCCTCCCCCTTCAGGATTAAGGGTGCCCTTTATCCCGAATCTCGGGATAAAGGCGCGGCGCGAAAACCCCCCTTATAATCCGCGAGATTTCGCCATTGTGTTCCCATTACGAAAAGCGACCCCAAAAATCATCCCCCTCCTCCTCCCCCCCCCCCCGGAATTTGGATCAAATCCCTGACGCAGAAAATCCGGCTTATCAAAACCGATCGATCGGAGATAATTAAATCGAGATTCGCGGCGGGAGTGGATGTTATTCTTTTTTTTTTTCTTCTTTGTTCCCTTTTTTTCTCTAGGAGGGAAATTGAAAAGAGGGGGGGGGCGGAAGGGGGCGGGTGTACACGCGGTACATAGTTTAACGGGCAGATTCCCTTTTATCAGGGGGTGGAGGGGGGTGGGGGGAAGGGGCATAACGGCTTTATCGAGATTTTGATTACACGTCGCCTCGTACTTCGTTACAGGGTAATTAAATGGCCGTGACGCGCGCGTGGACGCAGTTTGGAATTTTGCGCGAGAGCTTCTAGTGCAGGCAATTTAATCCCTTAATGTGCTCATCTCCTGAGCACACTTTACTATCCCCCCCGGAGGGATAGGGGGAGAGATCGGGGGGAAGGGGCTCTCCTCCTCTCTTTGCCTCCGCCAGGAGAGATTTTCATTTACAGGGGGGAAAATGACCGGACCGCGGGAATTTATTCCATAATTAATCGGACCGGGGGAGGGACCTCCTTCGCCCTTAAGCGGATTGAAGAGGGCCCTCTGAAGGTTAAGGCGATGGGAAAGTGACTTCTTAGGGGCCTCGTCTAGGAAAGTTTTTCCGGATGGGGTACCGAGTCGTTTGAAATTTATACCACTCGGATGTCTAAGATGCTCCAATGGAGGTCCTCGTACCCATGAGATTACATTTTTTTTTTTGTTAACTGTTAATAACCTTTTATTTTTTTGTCTAATAATAACTATTTCTAATTTCTAATTTCTAATTTCTAATTTCTAATTGCTAATTTCTAATTTCTAATTTCTAATTTCTAATTTCTAATTTCTAATTTCTAATAAAAACTAAACTTTTAATAATCATTTTTTTTTTTTCATAAACAATTTCAGAGGTGTCGGGACCTTCCTTAGAGTCTCCTTATTCATGTGGTTACAATTTCAATGATTCGGTACACCCAGTTCGGAAAAAAAGTGTCGTACACGATTGACCCGTTCCCTTAAGGTGACACGAAAGTGTCTACGGTCCCAGGAGAGGGAATGCACTCCTGAGGTGCAACGTGCAGTGATTAGGCTGATGGGAACGTGATACTTGAGATAGTGCAATCTGCGTCGAGGAAGATGTGCGGCAAGTAATTAGCGTGATTGCGTCGAGCTACGCGTCGAGGTGTGCATCAGGATGCAGGTTGATCGCACATCGAGGTGTGCATCAAGATGTAGGTCGATCGCACGTCGAAGTGTGCATCAGGATGCAGATCGATTGCATTTTAAAGTGTGCATCAGGATGCAGGTCGATCGCACTGCGAGGTGTGCATCAAGATGCACATCAAAATGTTCATTGAAGTGCACATTGAGATGCTCGTCCAATTGTACATCGAGGTGCTGATCAACTGCACATCGAGGTGCTGAGCAAATTTCGCATCGAGGTGCCGATCAAATTGCACATCGAGGTGTCGATCAAAGTGCGCATTCAAGCGCCGATCGAAGCGTACCTCGAAGTACCGATCGAAGTGCACATCAGGGTGCACGTTGTGCACTGAGATGCCGATTGAGAAATGCACGTCGAGGTGCCGATCAAACTGCACATCGAGGTGCTGACCAAATTTCGCATCGAGGTGCCGATCGAAGTGCACGTCAGGGTGCAGATCAGAGCCCCACCCCCTGGTGCACCGGGGGGTGTGCAGATCGGCCCGTCACGTCGCGAGATGCACGTACCCGGGGCAGGGGGGTGGCTAGGTGCGGAAATGCATACAACGGGCTCTCTCGGCCGTGTCGGGTAATATTTTCTTTCAATTTCGCCGAGGATAACGAGAGGAACAGGAGATCTCTCCCAGGGGGGTCGGCGGGGTCGGGCCGCGAGAAATGGGCGGCTGCAGCATCCGCATCGTGGACCGGTATCGCAACCGCACGTGATCCGCCGGGATAATGCGTCGAATGAATAGCCGAGGGTAAGCGAGGGGAAGAGGGATGACTCTTTCATAAGCCCGCTCCCCCTCCCTCTCCCCGAGCCCCCTTAATCAGTTTTTCATCCCCTAATGATTTGGCAGGAGCGGCAAATCGCTCCCACAAAGGGACATGCAAACGACCCCTAAGAGCAACCCTAAGAGCAACCTGAAGGAGCAACCCGAAGGCCCAACTAACCAAAAAGACTCCCCAACCAGTGGAAAGGGATTACTCGCCTTTCCCACACACATATACATTCTCAAATCTTGTTGCCCCCAAAATCGCCCATGTGCCCCCCTTCCGCACCCCCCAGCCCCAGGACCAGAACGTCCCGAAATCCCGTTTCGAGTGCGGAGACGGTCGCGGGGCACAAATGGGATCGCCGGGCGAAAACGCAATCGCAAGATTGTCAATTAAGCCCGGGGGCGTTTGCCCCTTCCCCCCCACCCCCTGTCCTTGGGGCTTGCGTATTTAAACGAGAGCGCATTACACCCCTGGGAGACAAAGGGGCGCCTCGAGGAGGAACCTCTAGATGGGGGGAGCAGCTTTTTCTTCGATCTCGACCCGATCTTCGGGCTGACCCGGGGGGGATCACCCCTCCCCCCGCCCTGCCCCAGCATCCCTCGCAAGAGAGGGAAGCCGGCCGAGGGTAGTTAACCCTGTTATCCAACAGATCGATATTCCACGGATAGCTCGAGATCGGGTTACTCGGGTTCGCGAGGGGGCGATTGGGGGGGGGGGGGGG
>NW_019395051.1:0-19957 GCF_000612105.2 Orussus abietinus | reverse complement strand
GGATCGAGCGACCGCGTCCTGTGTGACCTCCGGTGGAGGATGCAGACGGCTAATGCACTTGCCACCTGTTACAACTCTGGGCAGCCGGAGAACCGACTGAAAATTGAAGAACTCACAAAAACCCCAAAACCCCGTATCTCCTCCGAAAAAAATCGCAGCCACTAGCTCGAGAGATCAATTTAAACCGAACAACCTTCCCCATCAAGCTACTGTGGACGCGTTTCGCATCGCGAAAAAAATTCACAAACATCCTTTAACATATTTTAACATCTTCAGTCATTGTTTTCTAGTCGAATGAAATCCTAATTGTCTTTAAGTAAAATCAGACGATTTATCATTAAATAATTTCGTTGAAAGTCTAATCTGTCATTTAATATCTAACTATTGTCAAGTGCCAAAAAATAAGTAAAAATAAAAAATCATAATTTTGAATAAAATTGCGTGATCTTTTTTATTAAATGTATGAAAAATTTATATTATTTTAAGGTAACTGAAATTATAATATTAATATAACATGTTACATAACATGTTATCTTACCGAGGGGGAAATAATAACTAACATCTAACTTCCATGTTACTTTTATGCTACATAACGTGTTAGTTTCGAAAACGTAACATTTACCCAACAGTTATATAACAGTGTTCACTGGGGTGGACCTGGCTTTCATGTAACTTTATTTGGAAACTGGGTAATCGCGCTCTTTACACTACGTTTCATCGAACAACGTGGCGATTGCTCTCCGCAACATATATAAAACTCTTGAAAGAAATCAAGGGAGTACCTTGATAACAGAGATAGCATCCAAAATGGCGTTGCCGCCAAAAAGGGTACAAATGAATTTTATTTTATCAACGTCGATTAAATATCTCAGTGCCTTTCGTTATCACCTTAATCGATGCCAAAAATCGTTGAAATTTCAGGAGAAGATTCGGAAGCAAAAGTGGATCTGGCTTTCATGTAGCTTTATTTTGAAACTGGATAATCGCGCTCTTTACACTACGCTTCGTCGGACAACTTGGCGATTGCTCTCCGCAACATATATAAAACTCTTGGAAGGAATCAAGGGAATACCTTGATAACAGAGGGACGAACCGTCGTGCGAGTAAAATACGTAGAAAGCGCGACTGAAAATGCCAAAAGGAGAACCGTTAAGGCCGACGTGACGTAAATACAACATCGGGCATGAATGCCTCCCCTGCAGATACGGCATCGCCTGTGCAGGATGGGAAGGCATTGATGTCTCCCAGTGTACAATGGCGGACGTGAATGTCTCCCCTGCAGATACGGCATCGCCTGTGCAGGATGGGAAGGCATTGATGTCTCCTAGTGTACAACCCCGACATCTTGGCGATTGCTCTCCGCAACATACATAAAACTCTTGGAAGGAATCAAGGGAATACCTTGATAACAGAGGGACGAACCGTCGTGCGAGTAAAATACGTAGAAAGCGCGACTGAAAATGCCAAAAGGAGAACCGTTAAGGCCGACGTGACGTAAATACAACATCGGGCATGAATGCCTCCCCTGCAGATACGGCATCGCCTGTGCAGGATGGGAGAGCATTGATGTCTCCTAGTGTACAACCCCGAAAAAAACTCGCATCCTCGCAAAATAAGAGAAGCATCCTAACTTCTCTCCGTTTCTCCTGTTCCCCTCACAACATTGTAAAGCTACGAAAAAGTCACTAGTCAAAAGAGAAGCGAGCAAAAAATGTCAGTCGCAGACCACTCGGGAGGCGTTCTCGAATTCCCTGAAAAAGTATCGCCTAGAGACGGAGGACCCTTCCATAATGATCCACAAATTATGCAATAATAGCTCAACAAGCTACAAGCCCCGGGAAGGAAAATACCCTTCCTTTCGCTGAACAACCATATCAATTAATTACACTCCTGGCGCAGCCCCGGAAATCGATCTACACCCCACGAATTTATTTAGAACAAATTTTAAAAAATTACAGGAACACCTAGTCTCTTTTCTTTCCCCCTTAACACGTTGAAAGTTCAGCGTAAATCGATGGAGTTTCTCCCGGGGCACAAATCCGAAGGTTTGTTCGTTTTGCCTACACTTTCTATACTTTTACGAAAAGTGTACACTTTCTCTACACTAGGTTTGTTCGTTTTGCCTACACTTTCTATACTTTTACCAAAAGTGTACACTTTCTCTACACTAGGTTTGTTAGCGTTGACTGCACTTTCTACGCTCGAGGGTAACGAGGGTACTACACTTTTCTTGAAAAGTGCAGAAGGGTAGATACACTTTCGTGCGACGTCCCCAACGCCAGGAACCTCACGAAAGTCCAAGATGACCGATTTAGGAGAGAGGTACGCGATTTTGAGGTTATACATATCGGACGATGATGAATACGTAAATGTAATGCTTTTTCCAACCTTCCTTCTTGGACTGCCTCCGTTTTCTTTAAATCCTACAATTCGTTTTATTACCTTGTAATTGTAGAAGATGAAAATTTCTTTCACGAATTTCAGGTATTGAGGATCAATAAGGGTGAGAATATTATTGCAGGAGAATGAAAGACAATTTAACTACAACAGGGAAAAATTATAGTTTAGTTCATTCCAACCGCGGTTAGGTAGTAATACATAATTATTGTTAATTGTTTCAAACATTACGTACAAAACTAAAACGCTAAATCGTTCCATACACGAAGAAGATGCATTAATAATTACTTCTAGTTATATTACGTTGAGGTGTTAGCATAAATTTTGTATTTTCCTGTTTGTTGGTCTTTTCAATTTTGAAATTTGCCGCCAAATTCGCGGGCTACCCTTCTTGCAGTCGTTCAGGATCGAGGGTAAAAAGTGTAGAGAAAGTGTACACTCGGGGTAGATGCCCTCGCAAAACTAACAGCGACGTCTGCGTCACTTCCGTTAAAACTAATGCCAAAGTGTACACTTTTCGTAAAAGTGTAGAAAGTGTAGGCAAAACGAACAAACCTACTTTCTACCCTCCACCCCGAGCGAGGGAAAGAAGGGTAGCCCGCGAATTTGGCGGCAAATTTCAAAATCGAAAAGACCAACAAACAGGAAAATAGAAAATGTATGCTAACACCTCAACGTAATATAAATAAAAGTAATTATTAATGCATCTTCTTCGTGCATAGAACGATTTAGCGTTTTAGTTTTGTACATAATGTTTGAAACAATTTACAATAATTATGTATTACTACATAACCGCGGTTGGAATGAACTAAACTATAATTTTTCCCTGTTTTAATTAAATCGTCTTTCATTCTCCTGCAATAATATTCTGATCCTTATTGATCCTCAATACCTGAAATTCCTGAAAGGAATTTTCATCTTGTACAATTACAAGGTAATAGAACAAATTGTAGGATTTGAAAAGAAACGAAGACAGCCCAAGAAGGAAGGCTGGAGAAAGCATTACATTTACGTATTCATCATCGTCCGATACGGATAACCTCAAAATCGCGTACCTCTCTCCTAAATCGGTCATCTTGGACTTTCGTGAGGTTTCTGGCGTTCGGGACGTCGACGAAAGTGTCTCTACCCTTCTGCACTTTTCAAGAAAAGTGTACTACCCTCGTTACCCTCGAGCGTAGAAAGTGCAGTCAACGCGAACAAACCCTGTGTAGAGAAAGTGTACACTTTTCGTAAAAATATAGAAAGTGCAGCCAACGCGAACAAACCTAGAGCAAATAATTCAGAAGTCTCCATAGAAGCCCAGAAGGATACGGACGTTCGATGCTGGATAAATAGTACGTTAGCCAACGGATGGCGGCGCTGTAATCATCTCTCCATCTCTCTTAATCTTATGGCGGTATATAATTGCATTCTTTCTTTATCTTACCCACAATACTCGCCTTCCTATATTCGCCTCTCTTCCTCCCATATGTGCAGGATTGGGTAAATACAATACGTCAAATAATATACGTATTACAACGTATAATACGTCCCTGGTTTTCTACGCAGGCAGGAAGTATATTACCCCAAACTAAACGTGCAAAGCGCATGCGCAATATCGTCAATAGCCAATGAGAGTCCACCTATTTACCTCTAAGAGAGATTCTCATTGGCTAATAAGGGGATTGCACTTTACGCCTCCACAAATCCGTGCACATTCGAAATAAGCTTTGGAAATTTCAAATGTATGCATATACGTGAATTTACGTTTGTTTATAACGGCTGATAACGGCTATTTGAAGTCGTAAGATTCGTACCCAATATTTGTATCAAAATGTATAAAGGTGGAAGACTAAAAAGTAAATTATGGGATGAAACAAATGGACAAGATGGATGTTTATAACCTAGCGAATACCGCATGCCCTACGTCTGTCTTGTCCGCCATATTTGATACGTTTTCTCCTGGTTTTCTACGTCTTCTCCGGTAAACTGCTTGATTTACGTAATATACGTCCAAAACCTTGAAAATCGTTAAATTACCCAACCCTGCGTATGTGAGATATCGTTGGCTAACACATGCGACCTCTCTTTTACCCCCCACTTCTGATTTGTTAGCCAACTTTTAAAGCATCAAGCGCTAACATAGGATTTGGGCTTCTATGGGACTTCTGAATTTTTTGCCTAGAGACTCGGAGGGTAAACAGCGCGATAAATTGGAAAGGCGATACGATGCAATGCGTCGAGTCTCAGACTTGGGCCTCGGGAGAAACTCCACCGATTTATCCTAGGCGTTCAACGTGTTAACACATTCGCAACCGATACATTTTTTCCGTTTCAAATACTGAGTACCGGCGAAAATAATGAAATTCTGAAACTAGTTGCCGCAAACTTGTATCGTGTATCGTAACGGACGTGATCACGTCAGCGGCAATCAGGAATAGAATTTATAATGACGTGAATTCACGTCGGCGGCAATCAGAAATATAATTTTAAAATTCACGTCGGCGGCAATCAGGAATAGAATTTAAAATGACGTGAATTCACGTCGGCGACAATCAGAAATATAATTTTAAAATTCACGTCGGCAGCAATCAGGAATAGAATTTAAAATGACGTGAATTCACGTCGGCGGCAATGAGGAATAGAATTAAAAATTACGTGAATTCACGTCGGCGGCAATCAGAAATAGAATTAAACCCTCTATGGGCCCGTGTAACTTTCAGGTCACATTTTAAATGAAAAATTTTTTTTCATTTACATATATAGGTTCCTAATTGCAGATTTTTCGTTCCCCCATTTTTTTTTTATTTAAAACAAAAATTCGGCCCATAGAGGGTTAAAATGACGTGAATTCACGTCAGCGGTCGCGAATGTGTTAATTAGCCGAAGAAAAGTGACACCCGTTTACGGTGTGACGTGGCGTCCAACGTGTTAATGAAATATAATCGGCCTTAGTATAAACAGATCGCAATGTCATTAATCAGAGTGTGGATAAATTCCGGAATCCGGCATGAGTAACTACACAATGTAGAATTAATTCCACTAGTGGACGTGCGTTGACGGTGTCCAATAATAAAACGGTGCGATTAAAAACGAATAAAAAAAAGGCAAAAAAAAGAAACAAGTCTCTCTTCGACCCAACAAACAGTAAGGACCAGTGAACATAGTGAAACGAATGGCCGCGTTTTCACTTATACTAAGCTGCCCCGGGTAACATCGCTCCGTTTTGTCCTCGTTTCTTGCGATTCGCAGCTTTGATATTAGATCTATCGTTCGGTTGCGTGGAGATATATATACATATACAATATATACGCTGATAAAGTATCGGTCCGGCCACGGAGTCGCCCTACAAGGACATGGGTGGCACATCGTGGACTTTCATTCGCAGCCGAGGATGCACCTGCATCTCGCGAATTATGGCTGAACATACACCTCCATCGTAACAAAATATTCCTCTACACAGGGTCTCATCTATGCCCTCGTCCGATGGACATGCGTGTCGAATCCGCGAGATGCGACAGAGGAAACGCCACTCCTCGTTTATTTTTTTTATATCTTTCTTTTGCGTAACTGCCCCAGTAGTTACTAGTCACAGAGATGAGCGGGGAGATGTTTCACGCCATTGTCGAAAGGGAGTCACGGCTCCCTTGTGCCGTGGATAGAGTTCGAAAATTCTCGGTAACATTAAATTGGAGAAGGTAACTGTGAAACATACCGTAAGTTACCGGGAACATTGAGAATTTAAGAGAACGTTAATTTTGTTATTTATACTTTAGGCTTCTTCGTTTAAATAACTTTTTTTTTTCAATCAACTTCAAAGTTCAACCTAAAGAGTAATAATTACTATTAGAAAATATTGATTATAGGGTGGTATTTACCTCCAGCTAAAAATATTCACGTTTGTACAACTTCACGGAAAATTCCATGCGATTTGTTTCAAATGAACTGATATTTCATTCTGCGACGAAGCGAATGGGAGGTTTTGATTGGCTACGGAGAACATACAACGGAAATTCCCCTCTACGATGTTTCTCTATAGCTAATCGAAACCTCTCGTTCGCTCTGTTGAAAAATTCAAATTCTCATAATTTCTCGATAAACAAGGCTTTGGAGAAATTACCGATAAGTTACCGGGAATTTCTCTTCGTTTCTGACGTAACTTACTGGATTTAGAACTCTAGCCGTGGAACTGCTTTCAAAGGAGCGAAATCTTCTCAATAGGTAAAGGAGAACGCTCCTGAAGATTTTAAATACAGCACGGTATCGACAGAATAAAGTTATCGCCTATTCGCTTTTAGTATCGGGGTCAACGTGTGTTGGGAAAGAAGACTACGAATACCGAATAAAGTTGTTACGCGTGGATAATTGAGATTACGACGTGCACCCACGTATACCCTGTTTTACCGATCACGGAGATTTCGCCACTTTGAAAGTAGTTCCAAGTTTTACAGAGGTGTATAGGGCGTAGAGGGCGCCAGGGGGCCTTGCCTCCCTTTCGAAGAATGGCGGGAAATATCTCCCTGCTCATCTTTGCTAATCATATGACGCATCAAATGCTTCAAACGATTAACTACAAAACTGGATAGTCCCATGAGTTCGCGGAGAAATACTTTCTGCAACGAACTTACATCGGGAATAATTGTGGAAATATATATATATAAAACTGCCAAGAAAGTGGCAAGGGGCGATCAGAAGTACCGGAGAACAGATTAATTAAGGTGAAGTGAAAAACGTCGAGGAACTTGATTGACGTCGATTAAGAAGATTTTTCTAAATACCTACGTTGCGGACGTTCGTTTTTATATTGACAGCTGGGTCGAATTATAATGAGTATTGTACTAAATGGTGTACTCAATCTGTTCTTTTCGTACAATAATTATAAAGAAATCGAAGTAAAACTTCAGAAACCCTCTGGAATCATTGTTTCTGAGACCCTAATTGACTGCAGAGGGATCTCTGCGCCATCTGTGAATTTCCATGTCAACCAAATTTTCACTCCGAGGCTTCATATTTCTGTAGTTTTAGCATAGAAGCGCATAAGACACTTTTTTTGCCTTTATCCCGTTCAAATGCGAGTTTATCGAATACCAGAGTGTTCTAAATTGTTGTAAAATTGTCCTAACCCTTTCGATTCACATATCAGAGCTTTCGATAATTGTATATTGATCGAAATATGAGAGCTCGATCCCATTTTGGTTCTGGTTTGGGTTAAGTTAAACAATTTTTTCCAAAAATCCACATTTTGAACGTATCAGGACAATTCTTAGATTATCAGAAGTGATGTGTCAAAGTTTCGGACAGTTTGGTTTAATACCTTTAAAAAAAAGAGTTGTATTCGAATCGACTGATTTGAAGGGGGTTTCACTTCACCTTAATATACGGTTCATTTCGTCGCAGGGAAAGAATTATCCGAACTTTTACAATTTCTTCCGGGAATTTATGGAACAACGCAATATATCTCGCACCCGCCCTCGTTCATGCCGTTAGTTATCGGTACAACTCCGGTTACAGTAAAAATGACTTTAAATACAAGCTTGACTCGATTTTTCAAAAATTGAAATATTCGACTCGCCGCAATTCCCAGTAATCACCTGGTTTATCAATCTCGAACATTTCACAGGGCTCCAAGAGACCGGCGGACATAAGACTAGGTTCTCCTCTATGTCACGTATCGACAGAACGAACAAAAGGCTGCGACTCGATATGAAAGAGGGAGTAAACTCGCCCTTTTCGTTCTCCCCGAGAACGTAGAACTTCCTGGAGGGATCCTTGGAAGAACGTGTACCAAAGAATACGGAATCCTCCCCGGGACATTTCAAATTCCCACTGCTCATCCTAACAAGGAAACATTCCCAAGTGTCCACCCCCGATCTTATTGATTTTCATGTATGTTGAAGAACACAAAAATCTAAGAGACACGTGTTTTTTTATATCTGCATTGGTCCACATTTAAGGGGTGAAACAATCCCCCAAGGGTTGGCGAAAATTCGATTTTTATAATAATTTTCGTAGAAGCAATGGAGGGATTTCGACGAAACTTGGTATAAACGTATTCCGTATAAGGACGGTGAAAACACAATATTGCCCAGCAATGCTACACCCCCCCAAGGGGGTGAACTATTCTTCAGGCGACATTTTTTTGTAATATCTAATAAACGAGCACTCCTACTTAAGTTCCACTTACGCGATGTGATTGCTCACAAAAAATGAAGAAATACGTATTTTTTGCATTTTGCCATTAAACCTTTACACATCGGTTGTAAACAATGAATGTAGGTGGTATACGGGGATATTTCGACTAGCTATGTTGGATTATATCGTGACCAATTCATTGTACATAAATCTTGTGAACGTGCTTATTCCTCAAAATGTCCTTGGTTTTCATAGCATGCAATTATTTATAAATAAATTTTAAAAAAGGTTTAAGAGACTAAAATAGTATCGCAACAGATCCGATGACGCAGTCATCACCCGTTTCCAACTAGTAATACAATCTCCTTGGTGAAACGGTAAAATTGGATTTTTACTCTTTTTATGAAAATAGAGTTCGCGATATTCGTAAATAATTGCATACTATGAAAACCAACGACATTTTGAGGAATTAGCACGTTTACAAGATTTATGTACAATGAATTGGTCCCTATATAACCCAATAAAGCTACTCGGAATATACCCGTACGCCACCTACATTCATTGTTTACAACCGATGTGTAAATGTTTATTGGTAAAAAGCAAAAAACACGGATTCTTCATTTTTTGTGAGCAATCACATCGCGTAAGTGGAACTTAAGTAAGAGTGCGTGTTTAATAGATATTACAAAAAAATGTCGCCTGAAGGGTAGTTCACCCCCTTGGGGGGGTGTAGCATTGCTGGACAATATTGCGTTTTCACCGTCCTTATACGGAATACGTTTATACCAAGTTTCGTCGAAATCCCTCCACTGCTTCTACGAAAATTATTATAAAAATCGAATTTTCGCCAAACCTTGGGAGGTTGTTTCACCCCTTAAATGTGGACCATTGCAGATATAAAAACGACACGTGTCTCTTAGATTTTTGTGTTCTTCAACATATATGGAAATCAATAAGATCGGAGGCGGACACTTGGGAATGTTTCCTTGTAAGTACCGAGGCTACCTATTAAGAGTTCCCTGATACACGTACCTTTCCAACCCGGCGATGGATCGCGGCACAACACGTTGTTTATTTTATTCCTACTCCCGCACTCCCCGAGAACCTCGGGCACACAGAAGGAGATCGACCTTCGCTGTAAAAACGACTCACAAAGTTCCTCCCAACGCGTTGCAACCAGTGGTTCCTTCCTTTCCGCTGCCTCCCTTATATTCAATGTATTTATACTTATACATATACATCTTGCACGATATACATATGTACATCCAGATGCAATCACTTGTGTACAAGACACGCCGTATGCCCTCTCGCAAATGCAAACATACTCCGGCTAGATGAATCCTACGACTCTAGGTAACTTAAAGAGACATGGACCGATGTAATATTGCGTGGAGTATTTGCCTTGCTTAGAACACTTTTCTTCTAAGAGACCTAAGCGGCAGTAACTAGCGCCCCAACACTCGAGGAAGCGAAGAGCTGTACAATTACAGTTTCAATCTCTACCGTCCCCAGTTCTAGTAACAAAATGTTGTACTCTTCCTCCATTTCTCCCAACTCGACGTCCAGTTTAGTCTCAGATCGAATCTCCCCATTGAATGTAACGCGTCGTGTGCCGCGATTCTAAGGTTCCCACGTAACGATATACATATAGCTGCATGCTTTCCTCCTTTTTCCTTCTTTATCAAGCCTGTCCGCCACTCCATCACGTCCGAAAGAATCCCCAAGCATTTATGAGGAGCTTAACACCTCTGGCAGTACTCCGACGTCCATGTATGAACAAAGCACACCGTCGATCGTACACAGGTCGTACTCGAAGCTTGCGCGTTACGACTTACTCGCACTGCAACAATTAGAACAATCAAAGCAGCTGGCGTGCTATCTTTTAATGGACCAGGGTCCTTTGTTACTGTTGCCCGTTCCACTGCACATACGTTGGCCCTGCAACTCGGCAATGGTTTCTTGAAGGTTCTTCTTCTCTTGCAGCAAGCTCGTTATGCTCTCCTGGGCGGCGTTTAGACACGTCCTTAGGACGTCGGACTCCTCCTTGGCTCTTCGCAATTTAGTGTTCTCCTCCGATAATCTTTCGAACGCAGCGAGACGTCTCTTCAGTTCCTCGTTGTCCGACCGTAGCTGTTTACTCGCCATTCTCAGAGTACTCAACTCGATTTCTTTCTCCACGTCCCTCGAGTCGTTAGCATTCGACACCGTCACGTTGGAGCAACTCTCACCCAACTGGTTCACTGTAAACCGAAAAAGTAAGATCAATCACTGGTAAGCACGTTGAAATTAAAATGTGAAAAGGGTATGAGCTTCGTTCGACTTCTTTTGGGGCGAATGGCGGGTTTGCTAAAGCGACGAAGTGCACGCCTCTATCGCCGACGTGGTTGGACGAGAATGGACATTACTTGAATATTCTTTCATTGTCATGCAGTCACTATTGGTTGCTTCTGCGAGTTCTGCAAAGCACAGAGGAGCCGCAAGGCTCGGCGACCGTATGATTTTCCTTCTAGATTGCCACAAGCATGATCGGTGAATCGATTCTTCAACCGTGCTCATACGACCGTACGATCACTAATTCGCAAAGAATTTCTCTACGCTAAACCGTGCCGAGGCAAGCAACTGAAGCTAGAACTAACTTCTAATTGTGTTGTACCAATGCTCACATTCGAAAGGCCTTCTGGGTGCACAGAACAATTATGCGATTATAATATACCTTATGCAATTACTTAAGAACATCTGCCACTTGCGTTAAATATTACTATATACAAGGTCTAAGAATCCGTCGATACACATCTCCAGAATGTGACCCTCAATTGTCTCTATTTCAAATGATTTCAATCAGTTACCATATACAAGTTTAAGCCATTGACGTTGCAAGTGGCAGCTACAGCGGTACAGATTAACGCGTTAATGCTGCATGAATTACTTACCAACTGGTTCGATATGAAAAACTCCACCGACATCCCTAGATATCCTAAGTCTGGATATACTCAAGTCAATGGGTATCGGACCAGGGGATGTTATATTGTTTGGTGGTCGGTCTTCATTCAATCGTAACGATATATTTTCTAAATATATCTGTAATTTGGAGAAATTAAATTACACATAATTGTAAATTGTGCATTAAGTTATTAAATGGTATATATAAATAGAGCAGTACCTGCATAGGGATCGGTTTAGGTATAACTTCATCTTCCGCCAGATCTGCGAGTCCTGTGACGGAACTCATGGACAGCGTCAGGGGTACGTCGTTGACCTTAACCTCCAACTTATCCTCGAAAAGAGCCATGACGCTGTTCTTGTCGTGTAAATCAATGTCGTAAATGCGAGATTCTGGCTCCGCCAGTCTGCTGCGGTCCTGCGAGGACCTTCTGCTGCTGTCACTCGTACTCTGACTAGCTTGAGACAATCTCCGAGAATCTTCTTTATTTTTTAATCCGTGATCCAACCGCACCTTGACGCGAGACCTGCAGTCCGCGTCCGAAGGCAACTCGACCCATCCTCTTGGACGGGAACTGAACTTTGTCTGGCAACAAAATTGCATTAATGCACCGTATCTTTCTTTCCTCGGCAAAGTAAATTCTAACCTCACTACTTTCATATTTGCAACTTTTTCCAAACAGCCCTTCATTTTCTCAAGGAAAAAAAAACAGGACAAAAAGAATCACGACAATCCTCTTTTCAAGTTTTTTTTTTTTATCAGTGAAAGAATTTTGTGTTCTTTATAAACATTTCATTACTCTCAAGACACGACACTAAACAGGGAATCCGATCGATTATCCATGAATATTCTTTTTCATACTAAAAGCTATCTCACTCTGATTAACACTTGGTATAAGTAGAAGCCAGAGTCAAATGCACTTTGCACGTTATCTTTTGCAATGTTCTCCACTCGTAGGGCTGCATCATGCACGAACTAACCTTGCTATTCACTGCCAGAATGCAAAGCTGACATGCGTTTGCAAAACGAAATGCATTGCTTGCGTAAACATTAAAGCTAGTTTACATCGAGCTCAAATGCAGCGTTAAGCTTTACATCCTGACTACTTGTAAATTAGTATATTATACTGCTATATAGTAATAGGATATAATTCCACGTTTACTGTTGGGCCTGTGATTTCGAATAATTACGAAGAAACGACAAATGTTGCTTCCGTCGAATATACCATGCAACTGTTGGGTGCCTAATATAGGTAAAATATAAATGTTCCGCCAATACCTTTTTCTTGGCCTGCCACAAGTGCCACATAAAAACATTCACAAGAGAAGGAGAGACGCGGGAGAAGGCATGCAAAAAAGTTGAGATAAAAATTGTATGAATATAATATGTATAATGTAGAATGGACTTAAGGCAATGAAGTGACACAAATCACTGTCGAACTACTCGAAGTGTCATTCTGCATTGAAAAATCACTTTGTAAGTCTCTACATTCTTTAGCTCGTTATTTTATATATCAGCTTTGTTATTACATCTTTCAAGAATGCCGAATGAGGAAGATGCCTTCCACTCCAAAATATATGTACCTTCTCTCTCCGACAGTCCGACAGACTGTGTTCGCTTTCATTATTAACAAAGAATCGAGTACGAGAAAAAAAACTCACCTGAAATTCATCCCAGGGTATTGACGAGCACTCCTCGCTGCCAATATTGGAAACCTGTACCTTTATGCTCGAAGAGAAGCCAGTTGACTGTTGTATAAACTCTACTTTCGAAAGCTTGAACGTCACCATCGAAACCTGGTCATGTAACGGCAGATGGTTAAAAAGAGTCGTGCATTCCTTTTGTAAGATAATGAATTTCAAATAAATATAAAAAGGTCAAAGGTTCCGATTTTTTCATAATCATATTTCATTTCATGGACTCGTTAGATCGGTGGTATAATCGTAAGCAACTTGAAAATTATAGTATAACCTAAAACTAGGATATTTTCAAAAGGTCTTACGAGATCTTTCCTTTTACAGGCACTGTCCAGAGACCTGACACTCTGGGTATCCGGCGTTTCCTCGAGAACTTCACTGGCTTCCTCAACAGCAGTTATCCTCAGAGGACTACCGATATTGAAAGCCATGTCAGCCTTCTCTTGCTCCTCCAATGATACGATGATGTAATTATCACTGTCAGAACTAACATCACTCCTCATAGACACCGTATCACTGCTGCCATCCTCGGGTGAAGGTTTCAGGGCCGAATCAATGGACGTCATGAGATTGCTAAAGCCCTTCTTCATGGAGGACAACCCAACGTTGAAGTTGTTTGGAATGAAAGGTGCATTCTTTCCATCGGACTTACGCTTATGTGAAGATACTTGTTCTCCCTCCGCTCTCCAGTCGACACTACTCGTACTATAAATCGGTTGCTGGTCGATTTTACCATTTTCATTCTGTTTGAAGGTAACGGTGGCTTGAGTCGTAGCGACCGAGTGGGTAAAGTCCATCGACACCATAGACGACACTTCACTCTGCGGAGTCTCTACATCATTGCTAGTGTTCATGCGTTTTGCAGCAAATTCTATGCGAGTACTTGTAGCATTAGCTTGCCAGGGAGCAGATGGACCGAGATCTTCGGCAATGCTCGACGAGTCGGGCACCACGGATTCCAGATCACCGCCTGAATTCTCCTTTCCAGGTGTCTGCGAAGGCATAACGAACGTCACCTCCACTTGGGGCACCAGAGCTCCGATAACCAGAGAGCCTCCAGACTCCACCTTCAAGATTTTATTTGAATCGACTGCTAAGTATGTTGCCATCTCTGCTAGCACCTCCGACAAGCGCAATAGAAATAGATACTGATAATGATTAATCTGCACGCTGACGAGGTTGCTGACATACGCCATGCCATGGATATCGGCTAGCTCTGGGTTGCTGGCGGTGGGGTTTAGTTTTACATGCAGCCACAAGGTCAATGGAAAGGCATCCAAGAAGGGTACAGGTCGGTTTTGACCCACTGCTCGAGCCCCCAGGAAGTCACCCCACACTGGGTCGAAATTGCAGCACCACACATCCTTAGCTTCTGTCCATAACAATTCTTTGTTCAACTGACGAACCATCTCTTGCACCGAGTTGCTGGTGAAGTTTGGGGGGACAGTGCGAACCCCATCGGTTCCTACATTCGAAGACATTTGAATTGCCACCAGGAGGATAACGATACGATATCTTGTCATTTCCATGTATATCGACTACACTTACCAGCACAGTGTTCCACGAACTTCTCTGCGACGACTCGGAAATCTCCCTGCTTGCTTGGAAACTCCGTCCCGAAGAACATCTGACCCATCTGGAAGGCATTCAGACATTGTGCTAGATCTGCTCTCGAAGAGTTATCGGTCGATCTGACATTCGTCAGAGTAGCTCTGGATGTTTGAAGATGCAAAGACTTGGGGCGATCTCTCTGAGCCGGATAATCCTGTTGACTTTCGAAGACCAGCTGGAATAAAACGGGCGCAAAATAAATCTATTTTATAGAATTGATGTTTAAAAGAGGTTAGGATTCATTACCACACACCCTTGGGAGTATTGCCTCGATTTTAACGTCGAAAAATAATGAGTTTGAAGAATTCCGACTGGTTCTGCCTTCTGCACTCATTAAGGAATGATGAAGGTTAAGAATGAAGGAGTTGAACCACAGACAAGAGCAGACATCAAAGTTCACTTGAATCGGGTTAAGTTGCACGTAGAATTTGGGCAGTGGCACTGAAAAGAGCAGACAATTATTTTTACCAATTTGATTTTAGAGAATTACTGATGCACTTCTGAGGGTATTTCTTGTGCCAATGGCTTACATGGAAATGCGATGTCTGCTGGATAATAATAGTATGTGAACTCGGCATGGAGAATCTGCACATCCTCAGGAAGACAAAACCTGTCCCGATCACCTGAACATAATGAGCATCCCGTAATTATAGTTAAAGTTTAGGAAACAAGGTTTACGTGTTTACATGCTGACATAACGATACGGAACTGTCCGTCTACTGGCACGACATTCCACTTGTAAACAACTCGTCGACGTGATGTCTAACCATTCACCTGTACACATATGTAACATATCTTCTGTGCACGCTCCTACCGAAGAAAGCTGACCACAAGATCAGAAATGTCTACACCACTTGGGAAAGTTCAACATTGTTAACAGATGATAATATGGGTTACACATGGCGCGATATGAACCCAAATACCTTAACGTCAAAGGTCTTCGGTGATTGGGGATTCCACCGAGGCACAAAATCTAAAATATTCTTTTCAAGTACTGCGAGATACTATCTCCACGTAGAACATGTGAAAGGGAACGGAGATTCGAAATCTACTCGAAAATGTTCCAAAAGAATATTTTAAGTTATTAGGAATGCCTAGTGGCAGTATCGAAAGAATGATGAAGAATGCTATGTAACAACTAAGCAAGCATAAAACAGCTACTTGTCAATTGTACCTGACGTATGCTTCTTCCTCGTTTGAGCTGTGCAATTGTCAAATCAGGGTTATTATTGTCAAAATTGCAGTAGCCTAGCGGAATCGCTGAGGACTCAGCGACTCGCTAAAAGCAAACGAGAGTTCAACTTGAAAATAACAGAGCCTCTCACCTGCAATAAACTCTTTCGGTGAAGGTTTTCGAGACGAAGTTGTAACTTTGTACAGAGTGAAGTCATCTATCCTAATTATGACACACGTGGTCATGAGTTTGGCAAGCTGTTCTAAAACGTAGTTCTTGACTGGATTGCCACTTGGCTGCTGGGATGACTTCTTCGGATCGGTGGAACTGTTTGAATTCTGCGCTTGAGCTGCTTTGTCTTTTTCATCAAGATTTTTTGCTGCATTCCCTGCATGATATAGATAAATAAAGTAATACGTGAAGCCACTATCTTCAATAATTTTATAAATTGTAATTGAGGTATAACCTGTTGCATTTGCTTGATTTTTTGACAGTGGTGATTGCTGTGTTCGGCCTGAATCAATCAGATCCATGAACTGCCCTCGGAAGCTGTTCAGAGACTGCTGCAGCCACTGGCTGTGTGGTGTAGCGTTCTCCTTATACTTGGCCCAATGTTTCCTGTCTGCCATTGCCAAGTGATAAGGATAATAATCAATTTGGAATTTCACTAAAGAAATCTGGAGCGCTCCACCCTCTTTTAAATCCGGGTGCAATGATCTTCCAGCTAACAAACAAAAGAGTGTGTCACAAGAAACAATTCATGTAAATATTGTTATACATTTAATAAGATTCAAAGTATATACCTCCAGGATCGTCACACAAATGTAGATCGATCCTTTGACAAAGAAAATGGTAAGACGTTTCGACAACATCATACCCAGCTAAGATTTTTGATGCAGTAGGATTGGACTGCGTTTTGGATCTTGCTTGTTGACTGATTTGCGCCTGATATTCCGGAAGTACCTAATTACAGCAAGGATTTATTTGATCAGAGTCAGTTTGTAAAAAATCTTGATAATATCCATTCTTTACAAAGTGTACCTCCAGTTTCCTAGCAGCTTTTGTTTTTCGTTCCAAGAGAGTCGCTTTCTCGACGAGACCACCCAGAGAATCAAGAAAATGTAGTGCCGCTTTCAGTTGAGAGTCAGTCAGTACCCACAGAAGATCATCTAGGATAAGAACAAGTCTTGATCCCATGACAAAACAATCTGATATTCTCTTCTTTATGGTTATTCGACACCTAGCTTGATTCGTTAACAAACGTAACGGCGTGAGATCTTTATCTTTGGTACTGCGTGCCTCTATTCTGACGGTTTGCCATTCCAATTCCTTAAAAATTAATAGCTGCCCTCTGTCAGGATCTTTCAGTCTTGTCATTCTTAAGTCACAAGACTTCCAAGTAGGTGACTTTGATTCTACTACGATACGAGCCATCTGCAGGAAAGTAAAATGAAATATAAATAAACCAAATCTTTCTGCAATGAAAATAGTTCCAAATATTCTGTGTTTAAGCTACCTGTACTGAAGCTACAAATGCAGGACTTTTAAAGGTAACGGACACTGTATTAACGGTAATGGTTATCCCATCGATAACTTTATGTATAAAGGAATATTTGGCAGGTCCTGCATAAGATGACAGTCCCTGTGGCGAAGACATGTTCCTCAAGTCTTCACACGTCTCCACCTCGATGTGTACCTCATCCAAACTCTGCAATGATGTCAAATGTATTACTATTCATTGCCAATGATTTTTTAGGGAATCGAGTAAAGCATTAAAAGGGGACTCACCAAAAAAATAGGAACATTTCTTAGCTTGGTCCATTGTATACGAAAAGAAACCTTATTACACCAAGCACTCGTTAGCCTTAACCACGATGGTAATTCCAACAAGTCAGTCAATACAGTCTCATCGAGTTCTAGATTTGTCAGTTCCCCTTCACCTTTGAACGTACTTAAATTGATCTTGTCAGCCGATAGATTCTTAGTAAATCTGCAAAATATATGTCAACCGTGACTAAACGCTTTTCAAGGTAAAATAAATTTGTATCCCCATTTCAGATGTTCTACGCTGCAAGGAAACGTGAAACAATTATCAATAAAGTTGCAGGCTCTATCGGTACAATTAACTGTTTAAAAATATATAAGAATTCTGAACTTCTTCTTCGTTATTAAGTCGCTATTTCGTAACATACCCGTTGAAGCTTTACGCTTTGTTCTTCAATGGGTTCAAGAGCCCATTGCGACACTTCTTGACCGAGAGAAGAAACTATGCTCAAACAAAAAGTAATTCGGTCTGCTCCATCCGAGTCAGTACTAGGCATCGATCAGACACAAGTAGAATAAATCAACAGAGTGTCCGAGTCTGGGGATATATTTCCGATATTTTCCCAAATGAGTGAATAATTCGATAAGATCATTGTCTCACGACAAAAGGGCGGTGCATTTTCTGATCTGTCAATTCGCGACGGCGACACATATAGGAATAGCTCGGTAGGGGAGACATACCTTGACAGATGTTTCAACAGTTGATTTTTAATTATCGACACCATCTTTCGCAGTTACTTGTCAATTCCTGGAGCGGTTAATGCACCTCAGCATGGTTAAGTACCGCACCACGTATCCAAAGCTCGCCAGGAATCACCTCTCGCCTCCCCGCTCGAGATTCGCTGGGCGCGTGACGTTTACTAGCATTTATAATAAAGACATTTTGAGAGTACGCACGCACGGAGATTTAATCTTCGTGACTCAGTACCGCCACCTCACGGGGTCGCCAAAACTACACGCATTGTTGACATTAGGTTTGTTCGTTTTGCCTACACTTTCTACACTTTTACGAAAAGTGTACACTTTGGCGTTCGTTTTGACGGAAGTGACGCAGCGTCGCTGTTCGTTTTGCGAGTGCATCTACCCCGAGATAAAGTTCGAAAATTCTCGGTAACATTAAATTGGAGAAGGTAACTGTGAAACATACCGTAAGTTACCGGGAACATTGAGAATTTAAGAGAACGTTAATTTTGTTATTTATACTTTAGGTTTCTTCGTTTAAATAACTTTTTTTTTTTCAATCAACTTCAAAGTTCAACCTAAAGAGTAATAATTACTATTAGAAAATATTGATTATAGGGTCGTATTTACCTCCAGCTAAAAATATTCACGTATCTACAACTTTACGAAAAATTCCATGCGATTTGTTTCAAATGAGCTGATATTTCATTCTGCGACGAAGCGAATGGAAGGTTTTGATTGGCTACGGAGAACGTACAACGGAAATTCCCCTCTACGATGTTTCTCTATAGCTAATCGATACCTCTCGTTCGCTCTGTTGAAAAATTCAAATTCTCATAATTTCTCGATAAAAAATGCTTTGGAGAAATTACCGATAAGTTACCGGGAATTTCTCTTCTTTTCTGACGTAACTTACTGGATTTAGAACTCTAGGGGTGACACTCTGATCGTAGAAATTAGATGGTGTTTGCAGCGCCATCTGACCTAGTAGACGGAAGTGAAGAACTAATTTTGCGCTTTTGCGTTACTCATTAACCAATGACATCTATATTATTTCTTCAGAACCCTGTGTACCCTGGCGACATCTATGATTTTCATTTTGCACCTTCTAGTTAATCTACCTTCTTTTGTTCATTTCCAATGATTAAATCATTATAGTTTGAAATAACCTATAATAGCGTTAATAGTTGCTATAATAATACCGTGTAATGAACTTTAACAATAAATAATTACTGTAAAAAGTGTATCTATTATTTATATTCTAAAGAAACTTAGTATATTGTCAGTGCGTTCTTTATTACAATGAAATCAAAATTAGTTCACATTTTGTTCCTATATTCATTTCATTATTCCTAAAAATGTCTTTTTATTCCTAAAATTACGAAATTATTCTACATTTCAAACACAACGCAGCGCCGTAGGAAGGTTTATATGTAACTTGGTAAGTCGAATGTAAATTACATTACTATAGGTTATGTTTCTTTGAAACTCATAGATTATTATACAAGAAAAATATTT